>NC_141137.1:49684928-49897428 GCF_053477565.2 Lygodium microphyllum | reverse complement strand
TAAAGAGAGAGGCTAGGAAATGGTATTGGAGCCTCCCAAGAGGGTCAATCAACTCATTTGAGGAATTATGTGATAGATTTTTAGATGAGTATGAGAAGAAGGTTCCCATGACTCAGGCCTTGGGATAGTTTGGACAAATTTAGCAAGAGTTATATACCTCTGTCAAAGAGTACACAAGAGCCTTTGATGACATCTTGAAGCTTTGGCCACGAAAAGTAGTAAATTATCAGAAGATGTGCTTGGTGAACTCTTTGTCAGTGGCTTGGAAATAAACATGCAGTTTCAAATTAGGATGAGAAACCCAACGTCACTAGAGGTAGCAAAGGTTCAAGTAGAAGATTATGAGAGATATGTTCGGAGTTGTTGGGAGAGCTATTGGTGTTTTCCCCACACCCTTGAAATTCATAAGGATTGGCATTATATGCTAAATTTTAGTCATGTTGGAGGTGCCAATGACATGTATACTAGGGAGAATCCTAGCATTAATTATGAAGATCCCAAGGCCTAGGAACCATGGCATCCTAGTGTAGCCAATCCTATGTTCCAAAGCCATGAGCTAGATGGAAATCAATGTAGACCTAATGGAGGAAGTGGAGTGGTTAAGAAACCCCTCAATGGTCTTAGCTTGTAGGAAAATCATGTCAACGAGATCACCCTCCAAAACATAGCTGATATATGCTACCATGTGGAGACTATCTCAATTATTGGGAGTCCAAGTGATAGGGAACCTAGAGTTTATAATGGTAAAGACCCATGTAGGGTTGGATCTAGTAAAAGGATCCGATTTCGAGAAAGTGATAGGGAACAAGCGAGCCGAGATAGATTGGTCATCATGAAATAATATAAAAATAAAAGAAGTGGTGGCATCCATTCAAGCCATGCAATGATAAAAAGGAGATGGGTTTGGAGGCCCAAAACCTCTATAAGTGTGGCTAGTGGCTTAGATGAAAAGCAAAGAGTATCAAATGAACATATCAGGGCCAATTCCCAAGTGGATGAGACTAGAGGCCATAATGATACATCTAACAATATGCAATGCTTTGGGATGCATTGATGTGATGGGCCTAGGATTAAAGCCCTACCTAGTTTGGGTGGTAACAATGACACATTCAAAAATAAAAAAAGGGAAGGGTCAAATGAGCCAAAATCCACGGTTTAGGAAGCTGGAACAACTAGTCTACTTGAATGATAAGACACTTGAGCCCAATGAGATCATTCATTTAGCTAATAGCACACAAAAGTGAATAGTCCACATTGACATTATATCAATGGGAAGGCTTAGACTAGTGAATATACGAGAGCACAAGATTAAACTTTGATGATCAGATTATAGTGAGCTAGCTTGCATATGTGGCATGAGACTAGCCCTTGCATTTTGTGTCAAATTTTTAGCTATCTTGGATAGGTTGATAGGATGCAATGTATATGCCAAGGAAACCATGTGCTTGATGAATTAAAATGATCAATTCTCTTAAAGCCAAGAGGGACATGTATATGTTTGGTGCGATTGTGGTTAATATTTTCTTGTTTTAGTATTGTACCAAATAGGTCTAATGACGGAGTGCTTGGGGGGAGCCTCTTATTATGCCGATGCTTCTTGTGGCCAAGTCCATGTCATATTTTTCATTTACGAGTACTTTCTCTCTATGCTATATGTGTTTATGTACTTGTGGGGGATTTTTCTTTTGTTGGGGATCGACGATCAAGGCATGTTGTCCTGAGGGTTAGGTTAGGTGTGCAGGCAGTTGTTTCTAGGAGCTTTTGTTAGTAGTAAAGCAGTTAGAGAAGCTTGCAAAAATAAAAAGAAGAGACACATTTGAATATACTTGAAAAATAAAAATGCAATGGTGTGCAAAAAGGGGTTACCGGGTATATAACACAAATACACACTGTAATATTCCCGTGCCTTCGTTAAATGTAAGTTAGTGAAGTCAATTAGTAAGTTAGTAAGTTATAAGTTAGTTAGTAAAGTTTGAGTTAGTAAGGTTAGTAAGGCTAACTTATATAGCTTACTGACCCTTATAACTAACAAACTAATGTTTCCATCTCTCTTTTTACATAAAATCCTCACAGATGCTTGAAAGCTACATGCTTTCTTTTGCATGTCATCCTAATCTAGAAGTTGTCTACAATTTTTGGATTTTTACAAGAGATAATATCTAAAATATCATAAATTAGCTACACTTGTCCAAAAAACTAATATGTTTGAGCCATGGATACTAACACTAATGTCTAAAATGACATTGGCTCTCTAGACCAATAAGAAAGCCGCACTTAAGAGTTTTTCGTGGGCCTTATAATCATCGTCATCATTATCATCATCAGCATCGTCATCATCATTATCATCATCATCGTCATCTTCTTTATCATTATCATAATCATCATCTTCTTCTTTATCATCATTCAATGTCAACAACCTCACAACCCCCCCTTTAAAAACTAAAGAGAAAATAAAATAATAAAAAAAGAGAGAAGCTTCCACTTTGAGTGGAGTTGTTTTAGCATAAAGAGAGGAGAAAGGGAGATGAAGGGAGAGGCATCATGCACTCCCTTTTGCCTATATAAAGGTATGTCCTCTACTTAGTTGAGGAGGTAGAAGGATGCCCCAAGAGGTTGTGAGAGGGAGTGAGAGAGAGAGAGGGAGTTACCTCGAGAGGCTACGAGGAAGAAAGTTAGAGAGAGAGTTAGAGAGGGAGAGAGTTAACTCACCCCCCTCTCTGGGTCTTCAACTAGGCAATCTTCTCTCACGCTCTCCCATCCCAAATTCATTTCTTCTTCTTTATCTCTCGAACCCACTTGCAAACGATGGCTCCAAAGCAACGAGGTGCAAAGACCATGAGATCCACTGCAATTGGTCAAAGAGTGCGTATTGCCAAAGATACGGGAGTGCTTGAGGTTGTTGGAGTTGCCACTACCAAACGGAATATCAGTGTGGTGAATGCGAGTGAAAGCAAAGATGAAATTCCCAATGTCATCATGTCAAACCAGGTTATTCTCGACTCAAGCTGATGGAAGTACCAAAGTCAATGATATGAATGTTGAAAAAATCATCTAAGTATGTGAGTGTCAACTTGGGTTGAGCTTGATATCTCAACACTTTCCCTCAAGATCAACTCTGTGACCTACACTCCACGTAAGCTTTGAAATCACTAAATATTTTCTGCTCCTAAGGCCTTGATGAAAATATATGCAACATGCTACTCTGTGCTCACATATATGAGATCAATGTTACCTACCAAGATCCTCTCTTTGATAAAAATGTAATGAACCTCAATGTGTTCCGTGCATGCATGTAACTCTAGGTTCCTTACCAACTACATGTTGCTCACATTATTACAATAAATGACAATATTTCTTTATCCCAAAATCATCAAGTAGCTTTGATATCCAAGCTACCTCACATGTTACCATAGGAGCACACTTGTACTCTACCTCTATACTCAAAAAATGCAATAGTAGGCTATTTCTTACTACTTCAAATCATAGCCTCTCACTCCCAAAAGAAAGCTTATAACTAGTACTTCTTGTCAAACACAATGTTTGCACAATCTGCATTAGTATAACTAAATACCAACACCACTAAGTTAGCCTTATTAAAAATACCATAATTCAATGTGGCCTTAAGGTACTACAAGGTGTATCATACTATCCAAAAGAGGCTTACAAGGCACCTACATAAACTAACTCTCCAAGCCAACTATGTAGTTACAATCTAGCCTAGTGATAGTGGTGAAGATCAAACTTCCCACCATTTGAAGAGTGCAACATTTCCATGAGGCTTAATATCTAGGTTCTTTAAGGCCTTACCCTTGCAAGTATACTTATAATGAGTGTTTTTAGATTAATTTGGGTCTTGAGAAAGTTAATCCTAACTACAAAAGTAACCCTTTGTTTCCTTCGTATTAAACCCAAGAAACATCCTATACCATCAATGGTTGACTCTCCCCCATCATTATTTTACCATTGTATTCATATCTTTAGGAGTTTGAACTAAGGTTCATACCTTATCTTCATAGAACCAAACCCATATATGACTTGATAGAAAGAAGTAATGATCAAGTGTAGAATTGAATTTACAAAGCACTTGGGGGTCCTTTGCCTTTTAATAATTGTGCATCATATGCTGCTTTGCTTGATGGGTAGTTAGGTTTGAGGCATCATCATATTGTCCTTGAGTTTCCTATCTCAATGGTACTTCCACAAGACTCCAATGCATATATGTGCAACTTATCTTATTAATCTTTCTTGGAAGACCTCCTTTCTTTTCACACTCTCTCTTTATCTCTCTCTTTATCTATCTATCCTCTTCCTCTATCTCTCTTTATCTCTTTCTCTCTATATATCTCTCTCTATTTCTATCTCCCTCTCACCCCCTATCTTCTTTCTCTCTCTCTTCCACTTTATTATAATGAAGAGAACCTAACAAGATCTAAGAGAGAGGAGTGCATAAGAGAGCGTGACGAGGAGAGAGAAACACTAGAAGAAGAGAGAGAAATATAGAAAGAGAGAGAGAAAGAGAGAAAGAAGAAGAAGGAAGCCATGGAAGCTGTGAAGGTGAAGAGAGAGTTTCTTGATTGATGCATGATAGCTAATGTAAACCTCTTACACCTTAAAAACCATCAAGGTGATTGGTATTTTCCCTTTATTTTCTTGTATACCTCGCTTGTTACAATCCATCCCCACTCAAAGAGTCTTTGTCCCCAAAAAACAAAAGACGAATGGGGGGAAAGGGGCAACAGAGTACTATGTGTAGTAATACAAGGCAAATAAGCAAAGAAAGGGGAGCTGCGTACCATGTGAAATGGGCATTAGAGGCATAGGTAGTATGGGCATAATAAAGGGGGCCCCACATAGGAGACAATCCACAATTTCATGAAAATTAGGGCCTTAGATAAAGTGGACAACATGCTATCTAGAATAGGATTGTTGTAGAAAAATGGTCATAACTTTGGGTGGGGAGCTTCGAATAGGATGGTTGAGGAGTCAAAGTGGAGCTCATGAAGTGTACTTTTAGACCATGTAGGTGGGGTTGGGCTGAATTTTTTTCATCAAAATTGGTGCAAAATAGTTTAGTGTCCCCAAAAGCAGTCTACAGTCCACCAAATAGGGCCAATTGTGGTCAAGTTTTAGCTAAAATAACATCCCCCTGAGATGGGAAATTTCCTTCAAAATAGATGTTGATCTCCAAGAGGCTTCCTCTAGAGGTAGGCCTTGCCATTTGATCAAGTACTTTAGGTGCAAAGTTGCTTTGGGGGGTAACTCCTCTACATAGTCTTTAGGGTCCCAATGAATGGTTTCAATTGGCTCACATGAAAGATATCATGGATCTTAGTGGAGGGAGGGAGTTGGAGGTGATAGGCTAGGTCACCCACTTTGTTGACTATCTTATATGGCCCATACTAGGAGTGTGCCAACTTATTGCATGAGCCATCCTTGAGTATGTTATATCAAGAGTTGGGGACCTTGAGAAGTACCAACTCACCTTCTTAAAACTCAAGAGATTGCCTCCTTTCACCAACATAGAGCTTCATGTGGTCTTGGGCCTTCTTAAGGTTCACTTTGCACTACTAAAGCAATGCCTACATGCTATCTAATTCCTCTTTCTTATGTGGGTTGAGCTTTTCACAAAGATGAATGTAGGGAGGGACAACCGATAGCCATATAAAGCCTCGAAGGGGGACACTCCAATGCTAGAATGAGTGGAGTTGTTGGAAGAAAGCTTAGCCAAGTGTAGCCATGAACCCCATACATGTTGGACATCGTGACAAAAATGTCTCAAGTAGGTTTCAAGCCACTTATTGACCCTCTCTGTTTGACCATCAATCTAGGGGTGATAGGTTGTAGATGGAGCCAATTGCATCTCCATGGTGTTGAAAACTCTCCGCCAAAAATGGCTCATGAATTTGGTGTCTTGGTCATGCACTATGACATATAGTAACCCATACAACTTGAATACATGCTCCATAAACTAACCAACCACTTGAGATGTTGCAAATTGTAACTTGGAGGGGATTTAATGGGCTACTTTAGTGAGCTTGTCAACTACTGCATAAATGTTGTTCCAACTCTTCTTGGTTGTGGGAAGACCGATGATAAAATCCATCATAATGTGGGTCCACTTGCCTTCGAGCATGGGCAGTGGCTACAATAATCCACCTGGCTTAAGATTGATGTCCTTATTCTCAGGTGATAAGGCACACATCAAGACACAAAGTCCTTAATATTTTTCCATAGGCCTTTCTAATAAAAAGAAGGGCCATCATTGCATTCTTATTATCTTGGTACTTTATATCAATGATATATTTTTTTGGGAGAGCTCTTGATGAGCTGGATGGTTTGAAGACTCATAAGCTCAAGAAGAGCTTTGAGATGAAGGACATGGGACATGTCTTAGTATGTGTATCACGGGTGACTGTTCTAAGGGGATCCTTTACTTACCACATCACACATATATATAAATGGTGCTTGAATGATTTCATATGCAAGATCTTAAGCCTATTGGCTATTTATTACCTTCCCATGTGAAGGTCAGTTAGATTGTCCCCAGTTAGATGAGTCAAAGGTTGAGATGGCCAAGATCCCTTGTGCATCTATAGTGGGCAGTTTGATGTATACCATGATAGCTACTCGTCCCGACATAACCTTTGTCGTGGGAGTTGTGGAAACCTAGTCACCCAAGGAGTCCATTTCCATCATTAGCCTCTTTGTCAAAATTTCCATCCTCAAATAGGACAAAATTGCCAGTGGGAGGAAGAACCCTCCCAAGACACCAAGTGCCTCGTGCCCACTCTAGTGACACTCAAAAGTCTAGATTACACCTCCTCTATTGCCACTCCATCTTCTCTCTCTCTTTCCTAGCAACTTGTCCTCATCCTTTCAAAGTTCAGTTGGAAAATGGCACATTGGTCCCTCAACTTTGACAATGGGCTTTTGACCTAGAAACATCAGCATTAGGAGGTCACCACACCCAAGTGGACCACCTCAAGTAAGCTCTTCCTTCACATGGGTGCAATAGGAGCAGAGCACACAAATGGCACAACCCCTCTCATCTTAGAGATCGCTGAGAAACTCTAGCAAGATTATGAGCAGGAGTAGCTCAACCATTAGGAAAAGTTAAAGTGCAAACTCTAGACAACTATGACAAAATTTTGCTCCAAGCTCCTGCCCCTCTCCAACAAACATATGTTGAGCGGGATGTAGATACCAAGTCTGCCCCTTTTGCCCAACCTCAAACCACTACTACTCTACATGTCCACTAGCTACAAGGTGCAAGTGCCCCTACTAGTTCCACCTTGCCTCACTCACACTCTCCTTCAGGCTCTGGCTACCAAGTTCAAACTTTTAGCCCTTTTCAAACCAATCTACCCACTCTCCAAATCCTCGTAGATTGATCACACCGAGGGATCAAGGGACAATAGCAAATAATTCCACACCCCTGCCTCCAAGGAAAGGGAATCAACTTGCCATGGAACAGCCTATCGCTACCATGAGTGACAAGTATGTGTCACCAAAGGGTCGGGTTCTAGACTTTTTCAACTTCTTCACAGGCCACCGCCGCCACAAACCCAAATAGACACATGATGATGAAGCATTGTCGTAGAGCAGTGAAATGTTGAGATAGATGAGTGGATTGAAGTCTTGTAAGAGGTTAGATTTTTCTTAAAATTTTTGGGTGTTGGATTGAATTAGAGCAAGTTCCAGTTCATGGAGAGGGAGGGTTGAGGCTGGAGAAAAACCCATAGATCCAATCATGCATGCTTACTTCTCCATTTTTTCACCCTCCATTGCCTATCTTCATGTCAGCAATGGCTTCTTGATTGTGGAGTGCCAAATTCACTCTTTCTCTCTCCTGTCTCTCCTCTAAGGGACCATTCATGCGAGAAATAGAAAGAGAAGAATGAGATGAAGAATGCTTGTCCGATTGATGCAAGATTGACAAGATGTTGAGAAGTGATGTCAAGCACTGTGTGGAGATGGATGATGGATTCGATGGTTGTCCATGCATTCAAATTTTTTGACTCGAAACACACAATTTAGGGGTATGTCCATTTTATGAAGAAAATTTGCTTGTTTTTGACATTTTATAGTCCAAATGAAGTGCATATGGTATGAAAATTTGTATGAACCTTATTTGACATGCCTTTGAGGGCTGTGAGTAATAATATGTAGAACCCATAGTTAAATGTGGTCGTTTTATTAATAATTTAAAGCCCAAAATGTGGTATTTAAGTGAAAAAATAAGGAGTTTTTTTGTTTCATGTGGAAAAATCACGTTCTTATGAAATGAAATGAAAGATAATGGTGAATCTATATTATCTTAATTAGGTTGAATTAGAAAATCCAAAAATAATATTAAAAAATCAAGAAAAATTGGTTTTATATGGAGAAAAACAGATTTTAGATGCCAAAAAATTACAAATTTGTTTATGGATGTATGTTGGGCCTAAGACATGGGGTTTAGCCTCAAATTAGCCCCATTTTTATGTTAGATTGAGTGGTTTATTGCTTTTCAAACAAGAAAATGACATGAAAACATTCTTTACACCTATCACTGCAAGCAAAACATTAAACGATAGGGAGAGAGGGGGATTTATGAGTGCTAATCATGGGTTTAAATCTAATTTATTTGTCATTTCACATATAGGGTTCATTTGGTTTAAGTATTAAAGGGTTCAATAGCATGAGTATGCTCTATGCTATCCCTATGCAATGCCGCAAGTACGCTAGTAGTATGAAAATCATGAAAAGAATTGGTTGTGCACATCCACAATGTTGATTTGATTTAATAAATTGTTTGTGCACTTGTGGGCATTCACCTTTGCATCACATTCCATATACATGGTATCAAATGAGTATTAGTTTCTAGATTGCACAACACTTGGTTTCCTAAATGTCAACCTATGTTGAGAGTGTGAGAAGGCCCAAGCTATAGGGTTAGTATGTTCATTTCTTTGGGAACTAATAAAGTGAGGAGAGAAATTATCTCTTGGAATGATTTTCATAAAGAGGGGACTATGTGCTGCATGTGTTATATGTTTGAGCGGTGCATCTTGGGGCTAATCTTTGAGATGTAAAAGAGCCGTAGTGGGCTGCGGCAGTCAATCAAGGCCCTATGTATGTGCTACGAGGTGCTAGGCACCATTATGTTTGGATACTCCTTGTGAGGAGTTGGGAATGAATCTATTGGACTATAAACAATACAAACATGTATTCAAGTTAGATCAGTGTGTGTAGCCTCCAAATGCTCCAGCCGTGAGGCCATGGGGTGTTTTGGTTGAGCATAAAGGCCCCAACTAGAGCCTTAGAGCTAGCATGTTTGGTCCCAATAGGTGGTGCATTTTTTGGAATCCACTAATAAGTAGCGGTTTACAAATCTTGGTTGATATAGGGACCAATTGATTAGTTCATGCCAAAAGGCAGTGAAATAGATCCAAAAGACCATCAAACCAAGATTCAGAAGTAAGAAAGAGCTAAAATGGCTAGACGGTGGGCTAAAATCATTAGGAGGTAATCTCCTCAATGGATCAGCATGATATCCCTACAAGGAAGGGGTCTTAACAACCCTAGTTCTACACGAGCAATTCTTTAAGAGGAGGAGGAAGCTCTAGTACTTTCCATCTACCAATTACTCAGTCCACTCTGAGTGGGGTAGTGGTTCAACTAGTTCAAAGACCCTTAGCAAATCCGGTCACCTTCATGGCACAACCTATTGCAATCCCTCTAGGGATGCCGAATCTGCCAGCCTTAGGATTCCCTATACCCATTTTTAATGGGTTAGTAGAGGAAGATGCAGAGCTTCACATTAGCGAGTTCCAAAAGTTAATGTTAAACTATCAAATCCAAGATGAGGGACATCTAATGATGTTCTTTAATATGACTCTGATAGAAAGGGATATAGTATGGTATCATAGACTAAAAGCCGAAACCATAACTACAATTGATCTATTTTTTGTAGCCTTGTGAAGAGAGTTTTCCCTTGAAAGAGGAGGTCATTATTGGCTATGTGTTCTCAATGTAACATGTTAAGAACCTCATGAGAATGTTCGAGTCTATGTCAAGAAAGTGAAAGAAGTGTTTCCTAAATTGCAAACCTACATTCCCATCCCTGTTGTGCTGCTCAATTGCAGTACTTTCTACACATGTTGGATTTTAATATCTAGGTGCAGTTGAGTAGTGTTGCTATCGATACTACCATTAAACGAGCAGAGGAGGTAGATTTAGGATTACAAGCAGCCTATGTCTCTAGGGTAAACTTGAATTCAAGTCCAGGATTTAGAAATAATTTGGCATTGACTGGTGGAAGTCAAGAAACACCCATGACCAATTTGAATGGGAGAGGAAACATAATGTAGAGTGTGCCCATGCTATTAGGTCCTTCTAATGTGACCATGCTGACAACTAGCCAAATGGCCTCCACTAAATAATGGAAGCCAAATGACAAACCCTAATGTTGTTCCAATTACTCAATAGTGGTCGAGATCCCTAATCAGTTGGTTAGATCGATTGAACAACAAGTGGACGATCGCGACTAAGAGTTTAGTGCATCAAATATTCTTGGCGAGGTCAAGGACATGATGTAACATTCTACTAGTATAATAATAGAATAGTATAGATGAATAGTTGTAGATGTTAATTTCCTAAAGAAGCAATAGAACTTGATAGAACATCATATTGGGGAATATGGGAATTTCCCATAAGTTTGGGACACATGGTCAAATGTTTGGATTTGTCATAACTTGAACACTATAACTACAAATTGAGTGCTCTATAGCTCAATAGATTCCATTTTTCAAGCTCTTTCCAATGATGATAGATTACATCATATGGTTTTGAGAAACTTATGGGCATGTTATCCGGGTGACACCTTTTTAGTATTCACAAAATGGGAATTGGGAGATTCTCAAACTCACTAATATTGTGTTGATTAGGAAGTCAACACCCTGAAGAGGGTGGTCCATCAAGATTCATTTGTAAATGATGCAGTGGTCAGCACTTCCCGAGAAACTACCCTAATGTCAAATGTGGCATATGTGAGAAGCCTGGTCATTTAGCTAGTACTTGCTAGAGCAAGATCATCTCTCTTCAGCAAAAGGGAGTAAGCAGCCAAGTCTAATAAATCATCAAGCACAAGGGAAAAACCTTTAGTGAGATGAGGGACCAAAACAAATACTACAAAGAGGAAAAGCTACCATAGAGGAGCTGCCTAGTGGTAGTGATATTAGCCTTATCAAAGTTGTGCATGTTAACACCACTGAGGGTTCCAATTTGCAAGCCATTACAAGAGGACAAAAGGTTGAAGAAGGCAACATGGATAATACAAAACCTATTGAGATAAACCCTAAACAAGATGATCAAGGGACACAAGTACTTAACTCTCATGTGGAAGCCGGCCCCCTAAAAGCTATGGATGGCAAACCTAACCCCAATAAGGTGCTACCAAATACGAAGGTAAAAGCTAAGAAAGAGGCACTAAAGCCTATTCAGTAACATGACCAAGAGAAAGAATGGTATGGTGGGACAATAGAACCATTGCTAGCTATCATGAATTTGATTTGGCAAGTTCTCTTTGCAAGATAAAGCCCGATGTGAATCTCTTACTGTTGATCAAGTTATCTCCAGGAGTTCATAAAGAGTTCAAGAAGATTCTTTGCACTAGGTATATCGTTGAGCCCTTAGGAATATCTCATGTGGGAAAGAATTGGTTTGAACATGCTGAAAAGCATTGCCCAAGGGTAGCAACATGCATTGATGGCATATTGTTGAAACATGCCATTGTGGACATGGGATCCTCCGTCAACATTATGAGTTCAAAATTGATGGAAAGATTAGGACTGGAAATCCAAACGGATGCCCCCACAATTCTTTGAATGGCTGATGATAGTTTAAGGCAACCTGAATGTTGCATTACCAAAGTTCATGTGACTATTGCTAATGTGGATTGCATTATGGAATTTAGGGTTATTAGGTTTGTAGGAAGGCCATGGATCTTGCAATTCGACTGTCAAGTTGATATACCCATTGGTAGTCTGATTTTTGGTAGAGGTGCCCAACACGTGACAATGGATGCATATCTTGAATCTCCTCAAAGTGAGAGAGTACCTTTATCTTCGTTAGAATTAGATGCATCAGATGATCCATCTAGTAGTGGGACTTCGTCAAGTGATGAATAAAAAGAGGGTCCACTACAGAGGATGTCTACCGAGTGACTCTAAATGAACTGATAGAAGCTCAAGGTAGAATAAGAGATACGGATGTGATTGAGCTAAACCTCTGTACGTTGGATGATCCACGATCAATTAAATTAGGATCTATGCTTAGTCTAGAAGAAAGGAAGGACTAAGTATCCTTGATCCAAGAATTCTGTGACATCATAGCCTGGAGCCAAGAATTTCATGACATCTTCCCTTGGAGCTATGATGAGCTTAGATGTATTTCTCCCAATCTGGCTGTGCATACCATTCCCTTGAAGGAAGGTAGTCACCTTTTGAGGGATGGATTATTTGAGGAGTTGTAGAAATTGTGTAAGGCTGGTATGATATTTCTTGTACAACACAGAGGAGTAGTATTCCCTAGTAGTTATCAGGAAAAGAAGAATAATCAAATCAAGCTTTGTGTAGATTTTAAGGAAATATATAAATCGAAAATCAAATATTATATCCATGGCCATTTGTTGACCAGATTCTAGATTAGTTGGTGGGTAGAGATATTTATTCATTCATGGTCTACTTTGCTGGATACAACCAAATGGGTATTGTAGAGGAAGACAAGTTAAAAACATCATTTATCACTGTATTTGGTACGTTTTCATATCATGTTATGGCATTTGGGTTATGCAATGTGCCAAGTTCCTGGCAACATACAATTGATAAGACTTTTGGTGATATTTCCCAAGAGGAGTTAAAGATCTTTATTAATGATTTGGGGGTAGCCACCACAATGCGTCTTTGGAGTGCCCTATGGATTACTATTGGGCCATGTGGTTAGCTTGGCAGGTATTGCGACTGATCCTAAAAAGATAAAGGTTATTGTCGCTATGAGAGAGAGAGAGAGAGAGAGAGAGAGAGAGAGAGAGAGAGAGAGAGAGAGAGAGAGAGAGAGAGAGAGAGAGAGAGAGAGAGAGAGAGAGAGAGAGAGAGAGAGAGAGAGAGAGAGAGAGAGAGAGAGAGAGAGAGAGAGAGAGAGAGAGAGGTAATGGGAGAGTGTCAAGCAGAGGACTTAGAGGTGAGAGAAGAGAGTGTAGAAGAGGAAGAAAAGAGAAGAGAGAATGAGTGAAAAGAAGAGAGAAAGAGTAGGAAGATAGGAGAAATGTGAGATAATCCATGGAAACTATGAGAGAGAAGGTAAGATATAGAGACTATGATATGTATTAATGAATTGGTGAAATTTAACAAGTCTCAACACCTTATATACCTATGCCAGTGCGACATGGTATTTTTAAATATATAATCTAAAATAATGTCTCTTTCCATCTTCTTATAATCCATCCCTTCCCAAAGGTTGTTGTCCATGAAAACAAAATTGGAAAATTATTGCAATAGCTAAGAGTATGGATTGAACATAGTACTATTCTACTTATAGGCATACAAATAATGGGAAATGAATGAGAAAATCAAATATTTGATTGCAATGAAGACACAAATAGAATTTTCTACAATATACAACATCTGGATGTCTTTGAAAGAGAGTTTGATCCTTTAAATCTTCTAGAAAAGATTCCTATAGTCAATAGATAGCTTATTATAAGAATAGGCCATGCTAGACAAAAACTACCATAACTCCTCACAAAGTAATCTGAACAGGACATGCCACACATCTGTAAAAAGCTCTCAAGAATTTAGCCCTATGAAAATGGCACTTTGCTGAAAATAAGATCTGTTCTAAAAAGAACTATTGTCTAGGTCCAATCTGCACCAAATTGACCCTACTAGAGGTATGCTTCACCCATCAAAGCATCCCACAAATAGAAAAAATTATCCAAAATATATTCAAGTCTCAAAGAAGCTTCCTCAAGTGACAATCCTCTCTACTTAATCGAGTACTCAATGATAGACCTAGAGCAAAGCTTCTTCTCATGCTATCCTATGATCTCCTCAAGGATGTAATATATAAGTCATTCTTTATTAATAGAAGTAGCTTATCTATTGTATCAACCTGGGTGCCATAAAGCGGTTGGAGCTAACTGGCATAAAATACATTATGAATCTTAGTGAAAGAGGGAAGTTCTAATCTATATGCCAAGTCTTTTATGTGCTTTAGTATCCTATATGGTCCATAAAACCTATGAGCAAGTTTCTTACTGGAACCATCTTTCAAGGTATAGTAATGAGACTTGGATACTTTTAGCAAAACTAACTCTCTTTCTTGGAAATCCATAGGGTAGCTCTTCTCATTGGCATACATATTTATCTACTCTTGGTCTTTCTTAAGAGCCACTTTGCACTACTAAGGAAGGGTTTGCATCCTCTCTAATTTCTCTTTCCCATGAGGGTTTGTCTTCTCACTAAAAGAACTATGGGAAAGGGCACTTTATAGTCATACAAGGCCTCAAAGGGAGAAACTCTAATGATATTGGTATCGGTAGAGTTATTATAAGAAAACTCAACCAAGTGTAATAGGATTCCCAACCAATACAACAACTCATAGAAAATCGAGAACTATCACATTCCATTTGGATGCGACTCCGTATGGACCATTTTCAACTCGTACAAGCTTTGGGCATTCATTGGTGTTGGAGGTCATCCAAGAAAACCTTCCCTCAGTTTATAATCCTGCGGGAAGAAAGAGGTGTGTCCTTGATATACCATCTTCTTCATGGTTCGTGACCTTCAGGAGTCTAACTGTGGCCCACACAATGGAGATGCATAATAACCCGAGGTAACCAGAACTCTCCCAACACCTCTATTTAGTGATCACAAACTTGAATGAGCTATGATAGATATGACCAATGAGAATAGAATCCTACATACTTGAGCACTCCCCAAATCCCAAAAAGTCATGCATGGTCCACATGAGAATGGCTGGTATATTGGCAGACCTTCAACTATCGCACTTGCTCATATCTTCCACGGCGACAACCCCCTCCTCCCACAAAATCTTAAGCTCATTGGCTAATGGACGGAGATAGATGTCCATATTCTTGCCTTTGTAGTAGCCAAGAATGAGCAAGCTAAGGATCAGGTGCCCTTTCTTTGTAGAAAGCTACATCGAGATGTTGTAGTTAACAAGGACTACATGCCACACATTGTAAGAAGTTTAGCGGAGATCGAATGGGTTCACACCATCCATAGCAAGATTGAGCCAAAGATTCCTTGGCTCTCGTGCAAAGCATGGAAAGGTAGAGTCAATGTGGCTCCATGCGTGTGAATCCACTGATATTCGTTGGACTCCATCTGTGGATCTATTCTGCGTATGCCACATTGTCAAGCTCGCCATGCCAGACTTACAAAACATATGATATATACGAGGGATAAGTGGAAAGTGTCTAAGAACTTTCTAAGGGATGGTTTGCCCTTGCAAGTCCTCTTGATACATGTGAGCACCACACTTTGGACATGTCTCCATAGTCTCGTACTCTCCTCAAAACAGCACGCAATTCTCAAAATATGTCGTGCATCATCAGGAGACTCAGGCATGATATTTCCAAGTGGTAATATATGATACTTTAGCAACCTGAAAAGAAGTCATAAAACACCTTGAAAAAACACAATTATTCTTTATAATGGTGCCAAAAAGAAATCAACAAAGCATACGTAGAAGGTACCTGAACAACTCTGTCAGACTCGCATCGCTCCACTCGTATTTTGCTTGCATACTTAGGAGTGCAAGTAATGTCTTCAAGCGAGATACTTGGTACCCATCATATAATGGTATGGATGCTTCCTCTCTTAGTGGATCAGATGTCTCGGCATCTATGGGTATCAAAGCATTGATCATTGCCTCCATCTCAGGCTCCAAGTTTGTAGGAAAGTCTGAAAGGCTACATGTCTCCTTTATATTGACGGTATAGACTAGGTCATGTCTTCCAAGTGGTGGATTGGCTCAGGCACTCCATCCATCGCACGTCCACGAACTCTTCTAATTGGCCGCAATAGGTACATTCCTCCTTGGGATGAGATGTCACCTCCTTGTATAAATTTTACGGCCACGTCTAATGTTTTTGTATATGTTATTCAATTAGTTTGCAAATATAAGGCATGATTGATACACATTTTTCTTACCATTTTCTCAAAGTCTAAGATCACCTAATCAATGATCTCTGATTGAAACTTGCCAAACCGTCATACATATTCTATAAACAAGCGACATTTTTGTCTAATTACTAGCTTGCATTGAGAGTAAGGACACGGGACACATTGATTAAGATATGCCTCGCGATCTTGAACATCATCATTTTCCATTTTGTCTACATTGTTATAACAAACAATTGGTTTTTGTTCTCATTCTCTTTTTCTTTCTTAATTTGTTTAAGAAGGGATTTCTTCTCTTGTAATTCAACAAAATTAACGTCAACTAAAGTCTTGGATTTCTACCCCTTTCTTTGCAAATTTCTTTGCGCTCTTCATTTTATGTTCTCTCCACCTTCTCTTTCTTTCTCTCTTTCTCTTTCTTTGTTGCTCCTCTCTTTGTTTCTCTCCACCCCCTCGTGTTTTCTCACTTTATTCTCTCTCTTTGCGACAAATCCTCTTTTTGTTTCTCTCCATCCCCTCGTGTTTTCTCACTCATTCTCCTCTCTCTCTCACTCACTCACTCACTCACTCACTCACACTCTCTCTCTTTCTTATCTTTCATGTTTATTCTCTCTCTTTTGTTCTCTCTTACTTTTCCTTTTTTCTTCTACCTCTCATTTTCTCTCTCTCCCTAAATGCACCTCATTCTCAAGTGGAACAAAAAAAAAGAAACAAGAACAAACCAAGAGGACGATGGTTTTTTCATCTCCTCTTCATGACAAACCCTCTTTTTTTTGTCTCCACCCCATCGTGCTTTCTCACTCGTTCTCCTCTCTCCCTCCCTCCCTCTCTTTCTCTTTCTCTCTTTCTTTGTTTTCTTTCACGCTTATTCTCTCTCTCTCTCTCTCTCTCTCTCTCTCTCTCTCTCTCTCTCTCTCTCTCTTCCTTTTCCTTTCTTCTTCTCCCTCTCTCATTTCCTCTCTTTCTCCCTCAATGCACCTCATTCTCAACAAAAATAAACAAAAGAAAAGAAGAAAGAACAAGAACAAACCAAGAGGGAGCAATGTCCTCACTGCAAATGCTTGAGGATGGATTCTTCATCTCCTTTTCACGATAGCCCTCTTCTTCCCTCATGCACTTCCTCCTCTTCTTCGCGAACGGTGGCGGCAGCGATGAGAAGCTCTCCTTCTCTCTCTTTCTCTCTTCCTCTCCCTCTCCCTCCCAAAGGCACAATCTCTTTTGCTCTCTCTTTCACTCTTTGCAATAAAATGCCATGCTTGGGTTTTGCCCACTTTTTTTTCTTTGAGTACCATCGCTATTTGTGTTGCTATGTGTCATATTTGTGACAAAAATAACGACACAAATGTGACACAAATAGTGACGCTGCTAATATGCATCGCAATTGCTCGTCGCTATGCCCCTATATCATTGTAGTGAGAGTTGGAGAGAGCGTCAACGGGCATAAATGAGCATCAACGGTCTCCCAACTATTAAATACACACCTCCAAAATCGGGTTTCGGGTTTCTATGCGTAAGTACTCATTTTATTCATTTTATAAAAGATGTTTGATGCAATTGTTTGTAAATGGATTCCTTTTATTGTTGATAATGTTGAACTTTATCAAAAATCTTGGAAAAAATAAAAAAATTTAGTCGTTTACTAATTTACATCAAAATATGTAAAACCCGCAATTATACGATTTTCATGAAAATGATAAAATTGGGGATTTTGTGATTCATATGGAGTAGAAATGAACACAAAATCAATGCTCAATGATTGTGATCAGTCCCAATCCATAAATTAGAAAGATCAAAATTTTTATTTACATAAATGAAAAAAATAGTGAAAAAATGGAAAAAATTAGTTTTTTAATGTTAAAAAATTAAGAAAAAATATGATTTATGTCTGTGAGTGTATGGCATGGCTGTAGCATGAGGGATAAGCCTCATTTCAATTGTGTCTCCATGTTAAAGTCCGTTTTTACTGCTTTTTACAAGAAAAATACATGGAAAATCCGCTCTTTACACCTATCAACGATGTACAACCTAAATAGTAGGGAGGAAGAGGGGTTTTGATGCTGCTTAGTTACTAAGAACATTTGAAATTTTGATCTATTTATTTGTGTACACCATATAGGACGTTTATGAATTAAGTTAAAAAGGGTTAAGTAGCATGAGGATGCTCAGGGCTGACCCTTAGCAACGAAGCATGATGTATAGGATGAAATCATTGAAAGAAATGTTTGTTGCACTACACAATGCTAATTTATAAATCATAAATTGTTCGAGAACAATGGCATTCACAATTGCATTGCACATATCACATGGTAAGATGCATTGCAATTGGTTTCCTATACTTATGACCCACAACGCTAAGTTGTGAGACACCTAAGCTGTAGGTTTAGGCATTCGGGTTCTTTGGGAAATTGTTAAGTGAGAAAATATCTTATCTCCTGGATCGTTCTAAAATAAGAGTGGAGTTTGTGATACTTGTATTGTTGAAAGATGTGGAAGCTATGGAGGTTGAAAGATGAAGACCAAACTCATGAAGACATAGAAAAAGACAAGACCAACTATCACACAAGTGAATTAGGTTTCAAGATTGAGACTTGGACTCATAAACATAATCTTGTGCATGTACAATGACACGTATACTTTACTAGAAAGAAAAGACTACTGTCATTTCATTACAAAAAAGGAAGCAAGTACAATGCTTTATAGGAAAGTCTAGGCAGCACATCCTCCTATTGTGCTTATGGGATTCTTGTCCTGAGCCTTCATTGGTCCTTCCAAAGAGATTGAAGTAGGTGTGATTGCAAACATCTCAACACCCCTCTTCAATCACAACTAGAAGTACAAAGCGTGTAGAGGCTTTAGTGTGCAACAACTTGAAAAGTGTGGGCACACCAAAAACTTGGGAAACACCAGAGGCTGTCGCAGAAAGACTAAGTGTGGGTACCAAAGACATGGTGGACATCCAGAGGCTGTAACAGGGGCCTCACAAAGTGTACATAGGCTGTAGTATAAGGTTACATGAGGGTTTTACAAGCTTATGTCAGAAGCATTAGGGCTAGGCAATACAAGGCTAAAAAAGTCTATCAGAATAGAAGGATTGATGAGGTTTGTTCTTCTCCTGATGGTCTTCTTCTTCTTCTTATTTTGCTCCATGGTCTTCTTATTCTTTAATAGCAACTAGATTGGCCTTTTGAGACCTCTTCCTGGCATGACATAACTTCTTAGTTTGTTTGGTCCTTTTGTAGAAGTCACAAAATAGCTGGTCCTTTCTTCCTTCATTCCTGTTACTGACATATAACATTTTTTCTTCTTTAGAAGTACTTGATTCTTCTTTATTCTTGATCTTCTTTTCTTCTTCTAATAGAGAGGTCTTAATGTCAACCAGTTTAGAATTTGGCATGTTAATTAAGGTGGTTGAAACATGATCATAATCAGAAGGCAAACTTTTTAGCAAAACATCAATACAAATATCTTTATCCATTTTGAGATTTATCCCTACAAGTTGGGTTAGGAGACTTTCCATGTAGTTCAAATGAGTTGCCAAGGATTTATTAGGCTTCATATCAAGTTGAAAGAATTCAATCAGTAACCTATACTTTGAGGACTTGGACTGTGCACCAAACAATGTATCTAATCTATCCCAAGTGTCATGGGACGTGTCACAAGCATCTACATGATGGATGTAAATGTCGTCCAACTCCAATTTGATAATGGCATGTGCTTTGTCATCATTCTTTTACCAAGTAATTACAAGAGTTGCATCCTGAGGCTTCTTTTCTTGTCCATTGGTAATGGCCCATAGGCCCTTCTTCATCAGGTCCATGAGTTTGTTGATGTGGGTTTTCCAGGTGTGAAACCTGACTTCTTTGAAGCGAGATGTTGGAGAGTCTTTTCCCATGTTGGATGGCTAAAGCAGCACCAAATTAGTACCAAAATTCTCAGATTAGATTAGCAAATGAGCTGATTGTGTCAAAGGACACAAGTGGCAAAAGTCATTGAATGAGTGCCAATAGACACTATGCTTGCATCTTCTTGGGTCTTTCAAAAACTTCAAGATCTTCCAAATCCAAATCTTCCCCTCCTTTATTTGATCTAGGACTTCAGATCAGAGTGGTCTTGGCCAGGTTTGAGTGGTAGGAGGGAGAAAATGAAGGAGAGATGAGCTTGAGAGATTTTGGCTATGGCAGACTTCTTTAGGGTTTCTGTACTGACCTGGTTTTTCAATTGTAGCTGCTCAAAAAGTGACTATTCCATGAGACCTTTGGTGTGGAGTAAGCCTTTGAACTAAGCTTCAATTTCCCTCTAAGTGGAGGATGAATGGCAACTCATATGCAGAGATTCGATCGTACAACCACAAAGTGCGCTTGTTTTGACAGCGAGCAAGAGAACACACAATGTTGGGCAGTGTGTAGCTTAATGTCTACAATTTCAATGACAAATTGATGCACCCTAAAGTGAAAAATATATTCTCAAAAGAAAGTGTGAATATATTTGGCTTGTATGATAAGATCCAAGAGCTCAAAGTTGACTGGGTGTTGTCTGGCTATGGTAGCCATTGAAGCTTCACTGAAGGTAGAGTGAGAGTGGAGCTAGAAGTGAAGTCATGAGTTGACTAGAAGTGAAGATGAGCTAAGTTGAGCTAGGCCATGCCCAATTGGGCTCTAATACCATGTTGAAACATGGATATAGGACATGGAAATGCAAAAGCTATGGAGGTTGAAAGATGAAGACCAAACTCATGAAGGCATAGACAACCAACTATCACATAAGTGAATTAGGTTCCACGATTGAGACTTGGACTCATAAACACAATCTTGTGTGTGGACAATGACACATACACTTTACTAGAAAGAAAAGAGTACTATCATTCATTAAAGAAAAGGAAGCAAGTATAATTCTTTATAGGAAAGTTTAGGCAGCACATCCTCCTACAATGCTTACGAGATTCTTGTCCTGAGCCCTCACTGCTCCTTCCAAAGAGATTGAAGTAGATGTGATTGCAAACATCTCAAAATGTGTTATTTGTGTTAGCAACACATCGAGGGGCCAATCCTTGAGGTATAGGAGAGTCACAATGGGGCCACGGCATTCAGCCAGAGGGGTGCCTCCTTTTGTTTGTGCTTATGAGGTATTTTATACCGATCTATGTGTTGGGACTCCCTCTGAGGAGCATGGGGCTTAATTGTTGGACTATAATTCAAACCAAATGCAATATTCATGATAGCAGTTAGGGCAATGTGTCCCTCATACACTCCCGGCCACGTGGCCAAGGGGGTGTGTTCTTTGAGTATAGAGGGGCCCAGCTAGTTCTTATAGCCAATGTAGGGCCTGTTTTAGGTCCCGACAGGTGGTGCATTTTTCGGGAGACGCTAATAAGTGGAGGCTTTCAAATCTTGTCTATAAGGGATGCATTAATTTTCTTAGTTTCTGATTGGAGGCTGCCTTGAAGCGGTGGATATTAAATGCATGTTGATTTGTACTTCAGTCATCAGCATGACGCTTAATCCAAGGAATCCCCATAACCTAAAAGATGCTTTGTCCATCCTAAATGGTTTAGTGGGATCTTTGGTTAGTCATGTGGTTGAATATTTTATTCTTTGCCCTGAAAGTGACACCATGCTCGAGTTTGGGTCGCTATGGGAAAGTACCCATGGAGTGACATTTGAGATTAATGGGCCATGGGAGTTAGAGAAAACATCAGAAAGCAAAAGTGAGGCTAAGAGGGCACAATCATCCATTGAGGATGATTAATCTTTAGATGAAAAGACTGTGATAACAATGGTTAATATGCATACAATAATACATGACTCCGATTCAAAAATACATCCGATGCTAGTGTCTGCCATAGTTGGGTACCGTAGTGCAATTGCTAAGATCCATAAAGCATTGGATGATGTCTATGTGTGTGGAAGACCATTGTTAGCAAAAAAGGTTCTATTGGAACCTGTCCTAGGTTCTAGCAAAGTGATGGTAGAGGAGAATAGCCTTGCAAAGTTACCACAATTTAGTAACGAGGTAGATCCCCTATTGCGTCATGTTGGACTCCCTAAACCACTTTGTGAGTTGGCAGAAAGGGAAACCCAGGGAACTAGTGACTCTTCTACATTGATAAAGGTGGAAATGAAAGAGATTAGAGACCCTAACACACGGGTGTTAAGTCAAGATGAATATGAAGATTTTGATGACCCGGTCTTGATCCCAAAGAAGAGGACTAAATGTCCTTCTCCTTACATGGATCTCCTAGTGTTTCATGGGCTACTAGATGAGGATCTGATGCTACATTTGAAAGAGTATGGCCTGACTTGCCTTACAAGTGGGTTTGATGATCTACATTGGATGCTTATGTTCTCAAATGCCCTATAAAGGGAGATGCCAGGAAATGGTATTGGAGCCTCCCAAGAGGGTCAATCAAATCATTTGAGGAATTATGTGATAGATGTTTGGATGAATATGAGAAGAAGGTTCCCATGACTCAAGTCTTGGTCTTAGAATGGCCTATGCAGACTCGGCAAGAGTTGTATATTTCCATCAAAGAGTACACGAGAGTCTTTGATGACATTTTGAAGCTTTGGCCAAGGAAAGTCAGTCAATTACCAGAAGACGTGCTTGGTGGACTCTTTGTCAGCGGCTTGGAAACAAATACATAGTTGCAAGTTTTAGGATGAGAAACCCTAAGTCATTGAAGGAGGCAAAGGTTCAAGCAGAAGATTATGAGAGATGTATTCAGAGCTATTGGGAGAGCTATTGGAGTTTTCCCTGCACCCTTGAAATCCATAAGGATTGGAAACATTTGCTGAATGTTAGTCATGTTGGAGGTGCAAATGACAAGTATACTAGGGAGAATTCTGGCATTAACTATAATGATCTTGAGGCCCAGGAACCCTGGCATCGTAGTGTAGCCAATCCCATGTTCCAAAGCCATGAGCTAGATAGAAATGGATGGAGATCTAATAGGGGAAGCAGGGGAAGCGGAGTGGTTAAGCAACCCATTAGTGGTCTAAGTTTGAAACAAAATCATGTCAATGAGATGAAGCCCCACAGCATAGCTGATATATGCTACCATCTAGAGGTTGTCTTAACCATTGAGAATCAGGGAATAGGGAACCTGGGATTTACAATGGTAAAGATCCACCTAGAGTTTGAATCTAGTAGGAGGATCTGCTTCAAGGGGAGTGATAGGAAGCAAGTGAGCCAAGATGGATGGGTCACCATGAAATAATATCAAAATAGAAGGAGTGGCTGTAGCCAATCAAGCCATGCAAAGATTAGAAAGAGATGGGTTTGGAGGCCCAAAATCTCTAAAAGTGTGGCTAGTGTGCTGGATCACAAGCAAAGAGTTCCAGGTCAATATACTATGGTTAATTCCCAAGTGGATGAGACTAGTGGCCATAACAATATATCTAGCAATGTGCACCGCCTCGGGATGCATCGTTACTTTTCAAAAGAGGTCTTTCTTTCCTCTTTCTCCAAGCTTTTGCCAAGCTTTCATGGAGTTTGCAACAGAAATCTTCTCCTAGCTTTCAGCCATGAGGTTTTTACAGGCATTTCATGCTGGAAACTTTCTTTACTCTTCATTCTTAACAAGTGGAGCACCATTATTGAAGGCTTTGAAGAGGCTTTAGGGAGCAAATGTTTCTTCTTCTTCTTCTTTAAGACTTCTTTCCAGCATCTATGGTGTTTTCAGCAACATCTCCAGGAGCATATTGCTGCTCTTGAGGAGATACAAGCAGAGTATACCTGCTGAAAGAAAATCAAGATCTCAGAGAGAGGGAAGGAGCTTAAGTACATTAAGCAGTGGACGAAAGAATGATGCATATATGTCAAGTGGTTTTGTCTCTTCTTCAACCACACAGACCATGCCTGCTTCTTTACCTCAACTCTTGAGGTCTGGTTTCAGTGAAGACAAGCAAATCCATCACCCGTCGACCGCAAGGAACCACAACAGAAGCCTCTTTCTTCTGTTTCAGCTCCTCCTCTTCTTTCTTCTTTCCCTTGTGCAAGTCCCGCTCTTCCTCCTCCCTCCCCTTCTCATGTCCTCACGGAAAGGAACATTGACTCCAAATGTCATGGCTGCAACAACAATAAGCTCGTCTCCCCCATCTTGTTGAAGCTACATTGAAATCAGGAACGAAAGGTCATCCCTACCAATCCTGTGGATCCTGTCAAGGTTCCTCCCAAGAAGCTCATAGGCTTTCCTACAGACAGATTCTGGATAGCACATTCCAAAGTGCCGAATCTATAGATCCTTGAAGGCTGACGTAGGAAGATATCTCTCTTTGTTAGCTTATTGAATTATAGAGTCTCTCTCTCTCTCTCTCTCTCTCTCTCTGCCAACAAGCCAGGCAGGGTGTGTCTGAAAAACGGGAAAAAAATCTATGCTGGGTCCAAAACAGTGCAAGAGCAGTGAAATAAGAATTTGCCAGACATCATTCATGCTATTGAACCACGCATCATCAGAGAGGGAAAGTTCACGATTCCATCCGGATTGAGAGCTTTTGTGCAAGTCAAGAAAATGAGGGGAGGAATCCTGGTCCTGAATGCTGTTGAGAGGGCGTAAGTGCTTGGGCCCCATCGGATTGTGATGAGCTGAGAAGCTCCAGGAATATTACTTGCCAATAAGCCGTTTCTCTTGAATAAACTTTACATTGGCAAGAATTTCAGTAGAGAGCTCAATGGCTTGATTGAATCTACGGATCCTGCGTATTTGACTGGACAACAAACTCGGACTTCAACACCTCTGGATGTGAAACCATAGATCAACCTCATATGATCCAATTGAGCGAGAGATGTGTGGTAAAGCGGAGCCTTCAATCCTGAGGACACCGACATAACTACTCCCTCTGAGGAAGTGGTAACATCAGCTACAGTAGTGGAGGCTGAAACAGACGTCAGAGAAATTTCACCTTCACTACTCTTGACTTTAGTTATAGCATACCCAGATGGGGTGAACCAGTGGAAAAGAAGTCCTGACAAGGTGAAAGTTGCTGCATAGCAGAAAATAGAGGCAATGAGCAAGGCAATGTACCAAAAATTTTTGTCCCTTTCCACCCATGCTACATTCCAACTATGAGTAAAATCTATCAGAAGGATGAATTGCACAAGAAGAATGCACCAGAACCAAATTTGGACAATGTCTCATATGCATAGACTACTCCATTGGGAACGAAAAACATCAAAACAATAAGTGTGGACCATGCAATAACTTGGCCATCCAGCCTCCATGGTGCAATCCATCGCGAGGATCGTTTTGCTTCTTCACCCCAATCATAATCACGGCTAAAAGCAAGAAGAACAGAAAATTTCCCAGGCTAATCCTCACCACCTGAAATGCAACAGCAGGAACTGTAGACTTGAGATATGAAAAGGGAAAATCTAGGGTAGCAGCAGGGATATTAGTCCTTTGCAATTTTGCATCAAGAAAATAAAACTCCTTTTGTGAAGAAGAAGGCATCTTATCTTTCCCTGGAATATCTCTTTTACAGCTTTGCAATTGTGTGCCATTCCACAACGCTCCAATTTCTGAAAAATTTGACCTGTTTGCTCCATTGGCATACTCTTCCAATGTTGGTAGATGAGGCTATTGAAGACCTGAATATGAATTATGCAAATGTGATGCCATTCTTTCTACAACCATGGCTTCTCTGGTTCGAGCTATTCTTCGTTTTACTGATCTGGGGGATCTGTCATGTATCCAATACTTCCTTGAGCTTATGGACTTCAATGCTTCTCTCTGTGCCCATAGCAACACTACTAATTGAATTCCATCCAGTTGAGTTTCCTGCAATTCCAGAGTTCCCACTTGCTTCATGAACAACCGTTGCACTGTGTCCTTCAAGCCAATAGGATTGCAAGGATTGTATGGACTCGGTGACTATATGGTGGGAGACAAGGCTTTTTGTTTCAAAGACCAGCGATTAGGAGTAGGGCAGTCAGAGATTTTTCCTTTAGTCTGCATGTGTTGAATCTCAGGGTAGGGTATAGTTGGATATGTCTATTGGTCCTGATTTTGGGAGTATGCATGTCAGATGAGTGAAACCAGAATTTTAAGGCAAGGACATGAACAACATATCTCTTCAACTTGACTTAGTGAACAAGGTTGGCTTCAAACACAGGCTAATATTGACAAATTTGGAGTTTTAGCTGATCAGTGTATTGTTCTTGTGAATAGCTCCAACTCTAGTGAACAAGGTTGGCTTTAAAGACAGGCTAATATTGACAAACTTGGAGTTTTAGCTGATCAGTGTATTGCTCTTATGAAGGCGGTTATGGAAAAAAGAGCAAGACCTGAATCAAATGCTTATGCTTATGGCCAACATGTATATGCTGATGGTACACTTGAATCAAATGCTTATGCTTATGGCCAACATGTATATGCTGATGAGTATCATTCCATTGAACCTTGGCAGCAGAATGGCTATTATGGTCAACACGCTTATGCGTATGAGCATCCACCTCTTCAGCAACATGGTTATGATTATACTTGTGAAGCTCTCTTAGTTGAGCAGCCCAGTTCTTGTGGATGTGACAGTAATGGTTATGCTTATCAGTACCCTTCTAGCTTTGATCAGCAGAAGCAAGTGATTATGACCGACATCATGCCAATACCTATGCTCATGGACTTGCCAATCATCATACTTATGGACAGCCTAGGATGCAAGGACATCATTGTAATCATGTTGGACAATCATCATGCAATCTTGGGCAGCATGTTTATGGGCAACAATATGACCAAAGTTTTGGTAGTAGGCAACAGCAAATAGATGTATTTGGACAACAGCATGAACATTTTTGTGACATGTATTCTCATAGAAATTATGGACAGCATGACCAATGCTGTGGGATCAATGATCAAAGGCAGCATGCTTATGTATGTGAGCAGCAAACATCAGTGGAAGCAAATGCATATGCTCAACCAAACTGTTCCTCTAATGCGCAGCAGGGCTATTATCACCATATGCAGTATGGACAGCATGAGCATTATGGTCATGAGCATGGACAGCCATCTGTTGTACATGAGCAGCAAGATGACTATGAGCAACATGTCAGAACTATTGTTGAGTTGACCAATGGTAATGAGCAGGTGTGTAAATTGCTATCTAAGGCTAAACGCGTTAGACACCTTACTAGTGATACGATACGGGAACTGCATAC
Organism: Lygodium microphyllum; assembly: GCF_053477565.2. Lineage (NCBI taxonomy): Eukaryota > Viridiplantae > Streptophyta > Polypodiopsida > Schizaeales > Lygodiaceae > Lygodium > Lygodium microphyllum. Next base: position 49,870,096 of record NC_141137.1, on the reverse strand, counting down.
TGCGGGCTTATGCTATACATGTGCTAAGCCACTATCTTGTAATCACCAAGCCACATGCAGGGCAAGGACTGCCAAAATATTTTTGGTATTTGAATATTATGATGCAAAGGATGGACAAGATCTTGTTGAAGACCATTTTGGTATGGGTCCACAACAAGAAGCTTAGTTCAAGAAAGCAGATCATGGGCAGCATGTGGATTTGGATGATCATGACGCCATGCGGGAGCCCCGTCAGTCCACAGACCTGTAGTTTAAATGCTTGGACATTACTAAGAATGCAAGATCCATGAATATACAACACTTAGGGGGTTGATGCAGTCCATGCAACGGTGACTTCAGCCTCATATGCTTCAGTCATACAGAACATGGTGATGCCTGAGAGGCTTATGGAAGAGTTAGTGAATACCATCATGATGATCATGCTTCCAGTTGTACTTGACTATGACCTTATGAAAGTTGATCCAATGCATGGCAGCAATACCACTTTCCCTTTTGATCTGGGTGGCTACAGGCTGACCTTGACCCTCTGCATAGACTAGTACTACTATTGAATATTAGGTAATCTTTCCTTTTACCACTTGTAATGCTGTACGGAGTAGTACTCTGCAGCCCACTACTTGGCTATACCAATAAGTCCGATCTTTGTTTTTGATGACAAAAACTTCATTTTGAGTGGGAATGGATTGTAAGAAGCTGAGAATAAGGAATTAGTGTAAATAATATTGATATTATGCCATATCACACTGACATTGGTATAAAAGGAGAGGACATGTAATTTTACACATCTTTTTGGACACAATAATACAATTACAGACTTTCTCTCCCTTCTTGCTCACAGCTTCTATGGCTTCCCCTTCTTTCTTGTCTTTCTCTCTCTAAATCTAGTCTTTCTCTCTCCTAGTCACTCTTCTTCTCTCTCTTCTTGCAGTCTTTCTCTCTCTTCTGTAGTCTTCTCTCTCCTCTTTCTCTCTCCCTAGTTCTCTCTCTGACACTCTATGCTCAGCTCCCTCCTTTTTACACCCGTGATTATGGAAACTTTGGGAAGAAACTATGCTATAAGAAAAAAAATACGATGACCCAGCTATAGGAATCCTCGCCTAGTAGGAGGTCCTAGTCCAGTTGTTCTAAGTTAGGTAGATAGTTCAGGACCACCACTAGGGTGACCTCATTGATAGGATTTTTAGCCAGTCCGTGTTAGAGAAGCTGGTTAGTGACTTGTCCAGGATTTCTGTTAGATTATACTGAACCTATCCCTTGTGTATTTTCATACCTTGATTCTGTCAGGAGGTAGGGTGAGAGATGTTTTTGTGTTTTGTTGAGTATATTTTTTGTGGCAGCTTGATGCTTTATTTGGTTGTTATTTGTGCAGATTAGTTTGTTGGATTTGATGGGTTGAGTCACCCTATCCCATGGTCACCAATGAGAGCAACTTGTAAAGTGTGTGAAGTACCAAGACAAAGTGGATTAGTTCAAAATTTAGGTGGGAATTTAAAGCCAATGGATGTGGAACGGTACAAGCAACCCCTGCAAAATAGACAATGCCAACCATCTTCTCCAAATTTTCACTTCTCATCATCGGTATCCATTGAGAAATGACTGCTTGATGAGGAAGCTGCAAATCTAGTCTTTCTCTCTCCTCCCTCCTCTCTCCTCTTGAGGGCTGTTTACACACATGAATCCATGGAAGAAAGGGAAGGAGTTGGATGTGAGATGCTGATGAGATGATTGTATTGGAGTGGAGGAGATCATAGATCAGAGTTGGAGAGAGCATTAGTGGCTATAAATGAGTGTTAGCGGCCTCCCAACAATTAATTACATGTCTCCAAAACTAGGTTTCTATGCTTAAGCACTCATTTTATTTGTTTTATGAAAGTTGTTTGATGAAATTGTTTGTAAATGGATTCCTTTGATTGATAATGCTGAACTTTATGAGAAATATTTAAAAAAACCAAAAAAATTTAGTCGTCTAATAATCTACATCAAAATACACAAAACCCGTAATTATGCGATTTTCATGAAAATGATACTTTTTGGGGGTTTTGTTGTGATTTTGTGGTTCATATGGAGTAGAAATAAATATAAAATCAATACTTAGTGATTGCGATTAGTCCCAATCCATAAATTATAAATATCATAATTTTCATTTAAATAAATGAAGAAAAATATTAGAAAAATGAAAAAATTAGTTTTTTATGCTAGAAAATTAAGACAAATTATGATTTATGTCCATGAGTGTATGGCATGGTTGTAGCATGAGGAATAAGCCTCAAATCAGCTGTGTCTCCATGTTAAAGTTTATTTTTACCACTTTTTACAAGAAAAACACATGGAAAACCCACTGAAAGGTGAGAAGGATCGAAGCTTGCACGCGAGAGCTATGGCGGAAGAGCAAGAGCAAGAAAGAGAGAGACAAGAAATGGGAACTCCAACAATCACAATGTGTGACCGGGCCTTTCCTTTATTCAAACTGTCACTAAAAGAATAAAGAATAAAGTGACGGTGACAGGTGCCCGCCACCTGTAGTGTGCAGTGGCGGTGACTATCAGTGTAGTAATACACGGGCGGCTAGGTGGAGGCACCTTTACCCCCAACAACCTCCCACTTAAAGGCAAATCTGCCCTAGTGAGGAGTGAAAAGAAAAAGAAAAAAGACAGTACAACATGTACACATATACAACAGGATGAGGAAAGACGTCATCTCATCCTATGCCCATCAACCTCCTCAGGAAGGCAAAGCGCTCTGTAGAGAGGCTTTTCGTGAGTAGATCTGCAGGATTCTGGTCAGTCGAGATCTTGACAAGATCAACAGACTTGTCCTCAACAACCCCACGTATGAAGTGATACCTCACCTCAATGTGTTTCGTCTTCGCATGGAAGACCGGATTCTTGGCTAACTGAATAGCACTCATAGAATCCGAATGCGGTGTAGGGATAGCATCAATACCAAGGTTAGCAACAACCAAACGACCCAACCAAATGGCCTCCTTGCAAGCCTTAGTGGCTGCAACATACTCGGCCTCTGTAGTAGAAAGGGCCGTGCATTTCTACACCCTGGACATCCAAGAAACAGCACCTCCAACATATGTGAATACATAGCCGGTAATGGACTTCCTACTATCTGCATGTCCTGCATAATCAGAGTCAGTGTACCCCACGACTCTTGTATCCTGGCTGGACATGGTAGGTTCTCTTCAAGAGGCCGTGGTATAGGACGTGGTAGTGACAACCAGCAAAACAGATTGAGTCAGCAATTTGGCGATATGCAGGTTTCAGGAGGTTGTGGTAACTTTAGATGCAGGGGGAGCTTTAGAGGAAGAGGTGGATGGCAGAACAGAGGTTCTAACAACTCTGGTATTGTGTGTCACTACTGTGGCAAAACAGGTCATATTGTAGCCCAATGTTATGCTAAGAAAGATGATATTCGCAGTGGTAAGTTGCAGCAAGGAAACTATGCATCGTCTTCACGACAGAATGAAGACAAAAATGAACGTCTATTTGTTATGCAACATATGCTGAATGCTGTTACAGGAAAGGGAGCACATGATGGTGTTTTGTATGTTGATTCAGGTGCATCCAATCATATGACCAGCCATGCAGAATGGTTTGGAGAGATGCAGGATTTGCAAAATGCAAGTTATGTGCAAACGGGTGATGATTCATGCCACCCAATTTCACACATTGGAAAAGTTCCCTTGTCCTTGCATGATGGTAAGACAAAGAGTCTTTCAGATGTATTACATGTGCCATATATTACAAAGAACTTGGTGTCAGTCGGTCAAATGGTAGAGCAAGGGCTGCAAGTCAGATTTAATGCAAAGGGCTGCTTTGTAGAAGACTTCAATGACAAGTACAGGTTGGTAGCAAAGGGAAGTAGAGTTGGACGTATATGTACTCTGGACGCTGGAATTCCTACTATGAATGCTGCTATGTATGCTAAAGGAAAAGGTGTTGTTGCAGATATTGAAATTTGGCACAAACGCATTGGACATGCAAATGTACAAAGGCTGAAATTAATTCAGTCCAAAGGGTTGGTTACAGGTTTGCCTAAATTCAGAGTTGTAGAATTTCAGAAGGTATGCGAAGCATGTCAGTTTGGTAAGCATGCAAGACAACCCTTTTCACATGACAGAGATGTAAGCAAAAATATCCTTGATGTTGTGCATACAGACATTTGGGGGCTTACACAAAATGTATCTCTTGGAGGCAGTTCATACTTTGTCACATTCATTGATGATTGTTCTAGAAAGCTGTGGGTATATTTTATGAAAGAAAAGAGTGAAGCATTTGAGCACTTTAGAACTTTCAAGGCTGCAGTTGAAAGAGAAACAGGCTTGAAAGTAAAGTGCTCGAGGTCAGATGGAGGGGGAGAGTACCTCTCAAATGAGTTCAGTGATTTTCTGAGGTCTCATGGGATAAAGAGACAGTTCACATGCAGGTGTACCCCATAGCAAAATGGGGTTGCAGAAAGGAAAAACAGGCATATTGCAGAAGTTGCACGTGCCTTGATGGCTGAAAAGAATATGCCTAAGCATTTTTGGTCAGGAAGTGAATAAGGGCCTCCCCCATACGCGGATTAGAGTGCCGAAACAATCTTGTTCTAGGGATGCCACCCTGTCCGAGCACCGAAGCATCAAGGCCAAGCAGGAGGCAATTGGTGTAGAGCGCAGAATGGCAATTGCAACAGTTGTGACAGTCGTAGAGATTTTGAAGAACAATGGACTGGCTATTGTGAAAAAAAAAATCCTACACATCTACAATAGACATTGGGGATGAGGCGCATGGCTGACGGACAGTGCAGAAAGCGAAGAGGGAAATTGTTTTGAAGAAATCAGAGCGATTGGATGAACTGATGACAGCTGCAAATGATGAAAATGGGACAGCAGATCAGTATAAGTAGTAGTTTAGCAGGCTTTGCTACTTGAAGTCTTGTTTTTTGGTTTGTGATAAATCCCCTTCATGTTGGGATAGCTTGTAAGAATTTAACAACGTCATATTCGTACGTCTAGTTATATCGCAACAAGTGCTATTGGACAATCAGGTCTTGAATGACATTATTATAGATGCTAGGAATTGGTTTGCTGAACTGGGTAAGAAACACAGTCTTAGTTTTAGAGACTGTGAGAACATGTGTGTTATGATTTACAGATATGATTAAGCTATGGTGTCAGGTCCTATGCAACTTACTGAAGACTATTTGGAAGCTGGTTTTTTTTGCTCAGAAAATTTTGGGAAATCTTCTACAACTTCAGCTTGACAAGTACTTTCAGGTTGGCACAAAAAATTGCAGGAAAAGTGATCAACTTTAGACCCATGTTTTGATGCATTTTGGGTCATACAGACATCGTGTGGGATCCGATTTGGATTTCTTGTTGGGAACTGAATGTATGACGTGTTGGCATCATGGATGGATGTATATGACAGTTTTTGGACACATGTATGACAATCATATTGCTGAATACCATTTTTGGACAGGTTGTATTGTTGCTTTCTTCTGAATTTGCAGCAGTCATAATGTCTGACACGGCACAGATCACTCAGATCGTGGGAGACAAATTGACCAAAGACAACTATAGTGTTTGGTCTTACAGGATGGAGAATTTTTTGATGGGCAGAGGTCTATGGGACCTCATAGCATGTGATGATGAATGTCCAGAAGTTCTCGAACATCCAACTGAAGAGCAAAAGAAAGCGTACAAGGATTGGACTGGGAAGAATAGGAAGGTTTTGCATTGGATCTCCATATGTATTTCAGAAACATTGATTCCTCATATAAAAAAGGCAAGTACTTGTAAGGAGGCATGGGAAATCATAGAAAAAATGTATGGAACATGTACAGAGGCTTGTAAGATATAACTTAAGCAGAGATTACATGGTGCATGGAGAGGCAATCGTAGTATCAGTGACTATGTGGTAGAAATCAAGCGAATTTCAGAAGACCTTGCATCCATTAATGCACCTGTTGATGATGATGATTTAGTGTCAGTGACACTAAATGGGCTTGGACCAGCTTTCAAATCTTTGGATACCTCTATTTTCGTTAGGAGAGGCTCTATGCCTAACTTTGAGGAGCTTATTGGATTGCTACTTACAGAAGAAATCAAGTTGGGATTGAATGCATCTAGCAGTGGCAAAAATGCAGGTGGAGATAGTGTTTTCTATCACCAGAGAGGTCGTGGCAGCTCATCTACAGCTAGAGGCTCTTCACTTGGTCGTAGTAATTATGGTTTTGCTCGTGGAAGAGGTAACTTTGGTCATGGTGACTTCATGCATAGAGGCAGGGGGAGATCTTTCCCTAGAGGTAGAGATGGCACTTGTCATTATTATGGGCAGTTTGGTCACTTTGAGAGGGATTGTTATCAGAAACAGAATGCCATGTCTAGGGGTCGTGGAAGGACCCAATATGGCCACTATGCAGGCACTTATGGTGGTACAGGTTATGGACCTAGAGGTAAATCGCCTAGAGGCCACTTATTTGCTATGGAGCATGTGCTTGGGAGCATGACTCATCCTCTTCGTGAGAATGACTGGGTTTTGGATTCAGGAGCTACAAACCACATGACTCATCATGCTGAGTGGTTTGATAACAAGGAGCAAATGAAGAATGATGAATATGTTGCCACTGGTGATGATACTTTACACAGAATTACTCATATTGGTACTGTGCCACTTGTTACTAAAGATGGGATTGAGAACAATCTTGGTGATGTACTTTATGTGCCCACAATAACTAAGAACCTAGCATCGGTTGGTCAAATGATAGATCAAGGATTGCAGGTGAGATTCAATAAGTTTGGATGTTTCATTGAAGAGTTCCATAATGGGAGAACTGGCAAGGTGATTGCTCATGGTAGAAAGAAAGGGAGATTGTTTGCTTTGGATGCAGGTACTCCAGTGATTCAAAACTCTATGTATGTTGAGAGAGGACATGGGCAAGATAAGGATGTGGAATTATGGCATAGACGGATTGGTCATGTTAATTTGCAAAGATTGAAGCAAATGCAATCAAAACAGATAGTCCGTGGTCTACCGCATTTAGGATATGTGAATTTTGATAATGTATGTGAGGCTTGTCAATTTGGCAAGCGGTCCAGATTGCCATTTCCAAAGAGGGGGAGAATAAGCAGCTATCCTTTAAATAATACACTCAGATATTTGGGGCCCATGTCAGAATGTTTCCATGAGCGGAAAATGTAGATTCTATATCACTTTCATTGATGATTTTAGCAGGATGACTTGGGTGTACTTTATGCAACATAAAAGTGAAGCATTTGAAAAGTTCTTGGAATTTAAATCTATGGCTGAAAAGCAGTTTGGATGCTACATAAAATGTTTGAGGTCAGATAATGGTGGAGAGTACATGTCATATGAGTTTTGTGACTTCTTGAGAGATCATGGTATCAAAAGGCAATTGACATGCAGGTATACACCTCAGCAAAATGGTGTGGCTGAAAGGAAGAATTGGATTATTGCAGAGGTTGCAAGGGCAATGATGAACCAAATGAACATGCCATTGTCATATTGGGCAGAAGCAGTGCATACTGCAGTTCACATTATGAATAGAACACCTAAAACCTTGATTCATAATAACTGTTGCATACCTTAGAGTCTTTGAATGTGTCTGTTATGTTCATGTTCCGGATGATTTGAGAAAGAAGATGGAACCTAAGGCTGTAAAATGCATTTTCCTTGGATATCCTGATGAGAAGAAGGGATACAAATGCTATGATCCAATGAGTAAGGAAGTATACATAAGCAGGGATGTCAGATTCAGTGAATATGAATCATGATACAAGCCCAAAATTGTAGTGGATGTTGATTCCTATGAAAGCAATGATGATGATGACTATGGAAGGAAAATTTCAGCAAACAACAAGGCTGAAAATTAGAATGTGGAAGATGCTTCAGGACCTCAAGAGAATGTGGAAAGCAGTGGCAGCTATAGTCTATGGAGTGGTAGATTGAGAAATGCACAAAGGAGTGCAGAAGTTGCAAAAGGTAAGAGACCAATGATTGAAAGTTCAGAAGATGAATCTATAGATGACGAGTATGGCATTCCTCATGTTAAAACACCTGGCACTAGAAGTGCAGGAAAGTATGTGCCACCACATGCTAGATCAGGTGAGACACACGGTAGTGCACCTCAATTGAGAAGTTCAGAAAGGGTAAGGTATCCAGTTGATAGATTGACTTATAATGGGTTCATGAAGATGCATTATGCATACATGGTTTCTTATGTACAACATGTGGAGCCTACTTGCTTTGAAGAAGCAGTAGAGAGCAAAGAGTGGAGGGAATCAATGAGGCCAATTATATGGGAAGTCAGGAGCTCAACATCTTCTTCTCCTCCATTATTCTCCTCTATTTCTCCAACAGTCCACACACACTAAAATGGTATCCTCAAAAGATACATACCCCAAACTTAAAGACACTTTACATACGGTTGTACTTTAGATACATACAACCATAGGATATGACATATTTATCAACACTCCCCCTCAAGCTCAGAATGAGCTTGCACACATAAGATTCCAAGTGCACTCCTGAAGTACTCAAACTTATCTTTACCTAATGCTTTGGTAAAGATATCAGCAACTTGGTCCATGTGTCAGAAACTTTGAAAATTTATACTTCTTAGCATGAAGATCATAAATAATTTTCATTCACTTCTTTCCTATTCCTGATGTAACAAGGCTTGCAACCGACTCTCGTCAAGATGTGCAAGGGAAGTAAACCTTTCTTGCAATGCTTCCACTCCACCTAAAGAATGGTTTAGAGAAAATCGTATTGTAGACAGTATCTCCAAAGATAAAACACACTCTTTTCCATATACTAATTTAAAAGTAGTGTGGCATGTAGCTCTTTTGAATGTCGTATTATAAGCCCAAATAGTCACATACAACTTATCCTAATCATGCTTACCTTTGGATATAGCCTTGGATAAAATCCCCACAAGTTGCTTATTAGTACTCTCTACTTACCCATTAGGTTGGAGGTTGTAAGGCATGGTGTCATAGTGTGGGGTTTGGACCACTTCATGAAATAGTCTATCACCACAATGATATAATGCATTCGTGTAGCTTACGAAGGATGTATAGGTCTAATGAAATCAATGTTCCACTTCTCAAATGGTAGTATAGCCATAATAGAAGTCCGTGGATGGGTATTTTCTATTCTCCTTATTGTCATGTCTTTGACATATATTACATCTCTTGCTATACGAAAATGCATCTTGGAAAATGGATGGCCACCAATATCCAACTCTCAAAGCTTTTTGTGCAGTCAACCATCCAGCAAAGTTCCCTCCATAAGCAGAGTCATGAAACTCTTCTAAGATAAATGGAACCTCATCAAGCATGACACATCGATGATAAACATCATCAACCCCTTGTCAATATAGTGTTCCTGCAATCAAGGAAAATTTCAAGGCTTGTTAACTATTTTCCTCTTTTTGGTCTTTAATAAATCAGCTCCAACCTCTCCTTTGGATAAATAGTGCATTATGGCAGCATATCAAAATGGAATGGCGGCTGTATTGATTTTGAATAGAGCCTTGAGGTCACTATCTTCAGTCAAGACTTCCTTTGGCTCCTCGAAATCCACAAGACATTCAATGATGCTTTCACATTCAACGATGCCTTGAAAATTTGGTGTATTACTCTTAATTTCATAGTCAAACTCTTGCAAAGTGATAATTAGCACTTTGCTAGGTGGTGGTCAGGTGGCTATTGCAGCTTATTCATCAATAATCTCAATCCCTCATCCTTCATATAAAACACTACCTTTTCATATAGAATGTAGTGTCTGAATTTCTTCGTGCTTCAGACGAAGAAATATTGTAGCTAATTCATCTTCTTATAGCCTCGTGATTTTCTACATTTGAGCTTTAAACTCTCCCTCTTGTCTCAATACTTTTGTTATCTCAGCTTTTGCAATGTTATCAATGTCTTTGCTTTCTAATTCAGATTCTCAGTTTTGGGTTCTAAAAATCCTTGGAGCATATCCCTTGTTCTCTATCTTTGGGGTTTTTTTTGGCAGACTCTGTAATTTCTCATACTGTTCATTAATTTGCAAAAAATTAATTAGGAACCATGGTTGTAGATTTGCATTGGAATTTAGAAACTCCTCTTTCTTATCATCACTTAATTCTTCCACCATGTTGATTGTTTCTGCCATAGCTAGTTGGTATTGTGGTGAGGTAGGGGCAACATTTTGCAGAAACATAGTAACTTTGTGTTGATTCTAACAAATAGTGAGTTTGTCTTGATCCCAATTGTGAGTAACCTTGCTTAATGGAGAGCCAAGGCCTTTCTAACAAGAGGTGGTAATCCTCACTATATGCTCCATATTCAAAACAACTAAAGAAATCAAGAAGGGAATGGTAGCAATTTCCAAAAGCGAAAAGAAGATGATGCCAAGGAGTCTCACCCTTTGTTGATTTGCTATTCTTATGAGAAATAGGGATAGTTTCCAATCCATTAATCTGAATTCCTTACAAGTCTCCAAGTTGATAATGTGGTACTGGATCCACTATCAAGCAAGATGTTCTAGACAATTTTGTCCTTGTACCAAATAAAGAGTATGGGAATTATTAGATAAAAAATGGGCCTGGTGGTACTGGCTCTTATTGGATCCTCCAAATTGTCTCCTTCAAAGAGTAGTCGTTGTCATAACCACTATACTTGAGGCTCTGGTAACACTGGTTGATATGGTTGGATAAGCTTCAATAGGTGATCCCTGAAAGCTAGTACAAGATTTAAAAGATCTCGTAATGGAATAGTGATGCGGGTCTCTAGGGGTGTTTGGGAATGTGTCCCAATAGGTCCTAACCTGGGGGCTAGTCCTATTCCTAGTTCCCCTATCTTCTGCCCAACTAATCCAATTCCCAGAATCAGACGGTTTGATTCTAGTGGTCCTCGATTATGAGAGTCAAATAGTCGGATCGGACTGGCCAGGGCTATGGTCTGTGACTCAGAGTTTGGTCTGAGTATTAATTGGGTGTCTGATTGAGTGGTGGTCCGACTGGACAAATGAGATGTCCGACCGGGGGAGGTCGTTCGATTGGACGGGTTGGTGTCTGATTGGACTGTTGGTTTGATCGGACCAAAGGGTTTGGTCCGACTGTCAAAGTGTGTCGATTAGAATCAATCTTCTAGCATTGACTACCTCCAAGATTAGCTTCTGGGTTCTTACCTTACTTCTGTCTAGGATGATATTCCAAACTCTTTTCCTGTTTCTTCTTGGGATAAATTTATGATGTATTACTCTTCTGTTCAATAAGGTAACCCTTTGGATGCTTACCTTTGTCAATTCCTAGATGTTTAAATTATGAATTAATCCTCGCAATGTGCAGAGAAGGGAATGAAACTTTGGTAATACCACTTGGTTTCGAATCCTCCTTTGCAACTTGTTTTTTTAAATCTTGCTCTAGGATTGGTACTTCTAGACATTCTCCTATTGTAGCCTAGAATTCATAGTCTCAAGGCCCATGACCATTCTTTGGGTTTGTTGATTCCATCCTAAACTTTGGTGTGGATTTACCATCCCACCTAGTTGTAATCCTTAAATGGATGAAGTATGCGTCTCACGTTGCCAACTATACTGCAAAGAGTTCATTGTAGTGTGGCTTCCATTCATTTCTTTTGGGGTTTTATCATCTCAACCATCAATTTGCTATAGAGGATTCTTTCATGTGCATGAATTTTCAAACCATCTTTTGGGTTGAACATCTAGACTAAAACTCACAAGCATATATTTCATCCTGTTGAGTTCACATGTTGCATTCCACCACTTGGTGGTGGTGAACTCTCTCTTGCTCTGCCCACAAAGTACTTGTGGGTTTTAATGCTGGTTCCTTGTAAGATAGTCTAGATCGGGTTACCACATTGAAATCCAGCTTTGGTAGGTCCTTGATTTCCACTATATTGGCTCCAGACATGCATGTTTCACCTTGTCCTTGCCTTCTCTAGGCATCATATATTGCCTTGCAAGTGTCATGGATCGGATGTTGCTTTGCTTGATGGTGTAGGTAGGTTCGAGGTATCATCATGTTGTCCTTGAGCTTTCTATCTCAATGGTACTTTTGCAAGACTCAAAAGCTTATACTACACGTGACTTGCATTTAAAATATTTCATGGAAGACCTCTTTTTCACTCTCTCTACATCTCTCTCTCTCTCTCTCTCTCTCTCTCTCTCTCTCTCTCTCTCTCTCTCTACATCTCGGCTATGAAAACCATCTCTTTCTCAAAACAATCATCCTTTCCTTTAAAAGACAAATTGGACAAAACCAAAACAATGTCCTTGAATTTCACAAAGAGGATACAATTCACAATAGCTTATTTCACAATATATATATCTATGTATGTATGTATGTATGTATGTATGTATGTATGTACACACACACACACACACACACACACACACACACACACACACACACACACACACACACACACACACACACACACACACACACACACACACACACACACACACACACACACACACACACACACACACACACACACACACACACACACACACACACACACACACACACACACACACACACACACACACACACACACACACATGTATGTATGTATATGTATGTATGTATGTATGTATGTGTGTGTGTGTGTATGTATGTGTGTGTGTGTGTGTGTGTGTGTGTATGTATGTATGTATGTATGTATGTATGTATGTATGTATGTATGTATGTATGTATGTATGTATCCCTATCTTCCCTCTATTTCTATCCCAGTTTTTCTTTGTGAATTCCATTATACTCTTGATCATTACTTCTCTTTGTCAAGTCATAAATGGGTTCTATTCTATTTAATTCTATTAAAATAAGGTATGAACCTTAGTTTAGACTCCTAAAGATATGAATACATTGGAAAAATAATGTAGGAGAGGATTGATCATTGATGGTATAGGAGGTTTCTTGGGTTTAGGAATATGAATGAAACAAATGGTTACCTTTGTAGTTAGAATTAACTTGATAAAGGCCCCAATTAATCTAAAACCACTACTTATGAGTATACTTGAGAGGATAAGACCTTTAAAAATCTAAGTTTTAAGCCTCATGGAAATGTTTCATCTTGGGAAGAGAAGCATAGCTAGATTACTTAGTAAGATTAAATTGGATCTTAAGGTAGATACCTTGTGAGGCCAAAGCTATGCATAGGTTGTGCGTGATAAGGTGTTGGATCGATTAGGAAAAAGCTTGTGATTATAACAAGAAAGGCTAGTGATGTATTATTTTAATATTGGGACCTAAGGAGAGTAGCATATATTACCTTATATGATTATACTCAAAGGTGGAATAAGCTATTGTGAATTGTATCCTCTTTGTGAAATTCAAGGACATTGTTTTGGTTTTGTCCAAATTGTCTTTTAAAGGAAAGGATGATTGTTTTGAGAAAGAGATGGTTTTCATAGCCGATGATAAATTGGTTGACACCTATTGAATAGTCAAAGTAACTATTGTATGATATCATGGAAAAGAAATGTTTTCCTAGTTGTTGATCATAAGCTGATTGCTTGGCTATGTATCTACACAATTTTTTTTTTCCCCTCATGCACAAATTTATAGTTACACACTAGACCTTCCCCAAGATTAGTGGTAAAAGCCCTTCACCAAGGGGCTATTTAACCATTTTTGATGCTAGGACTGGCATGAGATGTAAGAGGTCTCTTTATAGGGAGGACATTAGGTGAAGAGGCCACAAGGATGTTTGGGGGGGGGGGGGGGGGGGGGAGGGGCTCTGACCATAAAACCTTTGGGTTTGTCTCAAGGATTGGTCTATCAAGGAGATTGGGGCCTAATCCCTATGAGTCCAAAATGGACTTTCTAGAAGGCCTTGATGCTAGATAAGGGCGGATTGGTGGATCATATGCGTGAGATCTAGATAGAGTCCTAGATCAAGGGATGGAATGCTAGGTTGTCATTGCATCTTGGAGAAGGTGCAAAATAAAAACATATTATGTTGCAAGTGCTTTCAAAGGATTTTTTGAGATTATCTTATGTTTGCAGCAATAAATTACGTAAAGAAATCATGTGTAATGGTCAATTAAAGAAGTTATTTTTGCATACCAAACATAAACTTGTTAGGATAATTAGAGAACTAAAACAAATCCTTGAGGAAAGGGAGAGGGTGAGATCCTCACAACGGGTCCATTCTATAGATGGGTGGTCTTGGTAAGTCAAAAGTTTTTCTTCACGACACCAAAATTAGAAAAGACCAAATGCATGATCACTTAGTGTGTCATTTTAGACCTTTATCAATGCCATTTTAGGGGAATGGAGTCAAGACTATACCCTACAGGTAGAGGGGTCAATGTATATCACTCCCCCTCATTTTTCACTCACTATAAATAAACCAAGTGTGACATTGATTTGTGTTGGTTTAATTATACTTGCAAATGTAGTGGCTCAAGGAGGACAACTAATGGTAATTAAAGTTGATAGGTGATCTTAACATCAAATTAGGAGCATAGATTCAGATCGATCCTTATGGGTTGTAGTCAGAATCTTCAATTGTAGAGGGCACTTGAGAGAGCCTAGGTGATAAACCACGTGTTATTCTTAGGAGTGCTAGTGCAGCATCATGCTTAGGAAAAGTCTCTCAATGGACCACTAAACTGCGTCATTGAGGACTTTTTTGTCATGGATGTTACATGTGGCATCAAAGAAAAAATTAGTAATAATCCATGCATGTATTGCCTTAACATATTGCCATGTAAGTTTAGGAGCAAAAGAGTTGAAGCTATTCTTAAAAAACTACCTAAATGATATGATTTTGATTCTTAAGCATCCCTTATGAACATGCATACTATGCTGCAAGAAAAGAAATCCCTCTTGAAGCAGGTCAAGCCGCCTGAGCTCACAAGAAAAGGATCCAATGTTGAGATTGAAGCTCAAGTTTGGTTTGAAACCCGATTTTTTTGATGTGATAGGAATACGTAAAGGTAACAAGGCCATGATTGCCAAGCTTAAGCTAGTAGATGAGGTACACTTATGGTGGAAATAATGGTGCCGAGACAATGTTATTAGTGGATCCCTTGTAAGCTGGGAGGATATCAAGAAGGCCATAAGACAAAGATCTTGGGAGATGCACCTTATACAACATGTAAGATACCACGTGAGTTCAAAAGAAATGATATTTTATTTAGTAAAATTTACAAGATTATATTAACAAAGATGATTTTTAATTACAATTTGATAAAACTATATAAGTTTAGTAAAGTACAAGGGGTTATGTGTGGCCCTATAGCATGTGAAGAAAGGGTATTTTATAATACCCTTTGAATGCATATTATATAGATGATTTCTTATATGTGCACTCCTCGAGATAGAGATACTTGTTGTCTTCCTATTGGACCATCAAGATGAATGATTTTTTTCCTTGCCCAAACCAGGAGTAAGTCTAGAAGCCTATTATTCGTGGTTTGTGATAATGGATATTACCCAATAGGTGGCCAAATTGTGCAATGGACTACATCAATTGTTGGACACTCATCTAGAATCCCTAAGGTCCACTGACATGCAAAATGCTCTTATATGAGCCAAAGCTTTGATCAAACCTAATTAAGATCAACTTCTTGAAGATGACTACTTCTTAGTGGACATTGAAAAATATTATGATGATTCAAAGGACCAAGGAAAGAGGTGTTATGAGTGCAATGACATAGGGAATATTTGAAAGAGATACCCCAATTTTCGAGCTTTCTTTCCAATAAGCTAGAAACATCCAATCCAATTTTCCTAAATTGGATCAAGAAGAAGAGAAACCAACACTAAGCAAAGTAGCACAAGTTCAACATTTAGATGTTCTCAAGAATCAGATAGTGATGAAGACCATGAACCGACTGAAATATTTGAGAATGGTCTTCATGAGAAGTAATAAGCCCTATATTTGCAATGATATTTATTATTGAAATAGTAGTTGAGTTATAGTATATTGCAATACATTATCCTTGATTTCATTAAGTTATCTTGAAGTTGAGTCATTGTGTGTAATCAAAGTAGCAGAGTGAAAGCATGGTGGGTCCTAAGCCACAGGTTCTCTAATACAACTTATGCTAGCATCAACAACCCTTAAGTTCTCTCATGATGAGGACATAACAATTCCTCTAAGGAGAGAGGATGTATATCCTCCCCCTCACACACATGAATGAGGGATTTAGAGGGCAAAATTTTAAAAGTAAACCTTTGAAAAAACATTCTAAAGGAAAATAAGAAGATCAATCAGTCAATGAACTGATCAACCACTACCACCTCCGAATCATTAGCGTCGTCTCTCCCATCAAAATCATCACTAGCTTCTCTTTTGCAATATGCACACCGTTGATTGGATCACTCTTGGAAAGTATCACCCCCAATACACAGATCATGTAGGCCACAAACCTGTCATTCACACTTCAATGGGCCCTTCATAATGAGAATACGTGAGATGAAGCTTAGAAATACCCCCTTTAAGGCTATGCAATGGCCTTAATATCATAGGATAGGGGCATTGTTCTTTTACTGGACTAATGCAATGCTACGATAGAGGGAGAGAGAGGAAAGAATGTGTGTGTTTGTGTGTGAGAGAGAGAGAGAGAGAGAGAGAGAGAGAGAGAGAGAGAGAGAGAGAGAGAGAGAGAGAGAGAGAGAGAGAGAGAGAGAGAGAGAGAGAGAGAGAGAGAGAGAGAGAGAGAGAGAGAGAGAGAGAGAATAATAGGAAGGAACATAGTGAAAGAAAAAAAGTGAAGAAAGGAAGGAAGAGGAGGGATTAAAGAGCGAGAGAAGAAGAGGCAGGGATTAAAGAGCGAGAGAAGAAGAGGCAGGGAGGAAGAAGAGGAGTAGATAGTGAAGAGAGGAAGAGAAGAAGGATAGGAGGAACATGATAAGTGAGGAAGAAAGAAGAGGACATAGGGAGTAAGAAAAAGATGGTGAGAAGGAGAAGATATAGAGGGAGAGAGAAGGGAAAGAAATATAGAGAGAGGGAGAGATGAAATATAGAAGAAAAAGAAACACAGATAGTAATAGGGAGAGAGAGAGATAGAGATAGAGTGGGAGAGAAAGAGGATAAATGTAACAAAAAAGAGGATAAATGTAACAAGCAGGGTATATGAAAACATAAATGAAAAATACCAGTCACCCTCATGGTATTTAAGGTGTAAGAGGATTAGGTTAGTTATCATGCATAAATCAAGAAACTCTCTCTTCACCTTCATAGCTTCCATGGCTTCCTTCTTCTTCTTTCTCTCTTTTTGTCTTTCTCTCTCCTCATCACTCTCTTTCTTTCTCTTATGCACTCCTTCTTCTCTCTCTTAGGTCCTATTAGATTCACTTCATTACAATTGGTATGAAAGCATTGGTCTTTGATCCTTCTTCTCTCTCTCTCTCTCCTTCCTTTAGATTTAGTTTCTTTTGAATCTTAGGAACCCTAGTTACTCAGGTACATAGGTACATAGGGAGTACCTAGAATACCATATTGGGGAATATGTAAATTTTCCATAAGTTTGGGACATGTGGTCAAATCTTTGGAATTGTCATAACTTGAACATTATAACTCCAAATCAAGCACTCTATAGCTCAATAGATTCCATTTTTCAAGCACTTTTCAATGACAGGTACATCATATGGCTTTAAGAAACTTATGGGCATGTTATTCGAGTGCCACCTTTTAGTATTCAAAAATTGGGAATGGGGAGATTCACTCACTAATATTTTATTCTAGGCAGGTTGGCAACTTTTTTGGAGACCATGGCAACCTTTCTTGGAGTTTTAAATGGATCTTTGACCAAATTTGGAGGGAAGAAGACAAAGATGGTAGCTTGCTTTTACTCTACAGCTCAATTTTAGAGGTGTTTTACCCAAGGAGGACACTCACGACTTGGAGGATGGATTAATTGTGACTACTTTTTTCCAAAAGTGAGTTTTCTTCTTCTTTCTCACAGCTTCTTGAGGCAACCATGGAACCTCAAGCCCAAGGACTCCCCAGATCTTCCTCATCTCTCTCCCTAGGCTTGAGTGCCATATCTTACTGCTTTCTTGACACTTTGGGTAGCCTCTATAGAGTACCCATGAGTTGCACCCCACCCAACTGGACCTCCAGAAGCAACTCCACCATTTTTGGTGCATTTTTCATTGAGATCTCTGATCATTCTCCTCCTACTCTAGCACTTGGCACCGATCTCTAACTTCATTCTCGAGCTCTTGGTGCTCATCTAAGCAAGATTCAACCCTCAACTAAGATATCTGATCTTGGCACTCTCTTAAAACTCTAAAGTGGACAACATCGATGGAAGCCATGACACCTTCCTTGAAACACAAGCTCTCTTGAAGAATCTTCAATTTCTTGCCTCGGGAGCCTTTGGAAATAGCTCAAGACTCTTTCCCTTAAAGGTTTCAAATGATTGAAGATTTTCTTCCATCCATGGGATAAATTAGCTAAGAAGCATGGGTTCTTGATTCGGGAAACCTTCCATCGCTCCTTCAAGAATTTTTGAAGTACGTCTCATAGTTCTTGACCTCTCTCTTTATCCATTTGTTGAGCTCCACTCTCTTAGTCAAGAGAGATAAGAGAATCAGCCCTCTCTTGGCATTGATTGAATCAAGGAATGCATTGGCCTACTTCATCTACTCAATTATTTATGGAATCTATTCATATACATGGTTCATTTGATCCCTCTTTTCAGGTTAGCATCATACTCTTAACCATAACCATCGTGTTGGCTATGATTTTGAAAGTAAATCCAAAAAATTTGTAAAAGGGGTAAGTTAAGCAATCAGTGAGTCACTGAATTGCTAAGATAACACCCTTCCTCATCCAATTCCTCTATTATATCATGCATCTAATCAAAGTTGAAAGTCTATTTTCAAAATATGCATTTCATGCTAGTTAATTAGCTTAGAATGCTCCTGCCATGTCTCTTTTGGTTGATGTAATCAAGGCCGATGGTGGCAGACAAGATGGTAAGACAATACTTGGGTGACTCTAGAGCTGCATTTTAGAAGCCAACTTCAAAGCGTTCTTGAAGCATTTAAGGCCGGCTTTGGAGAAAAAAAGTGCCAGAGAGACACCAAAGAGTGAAATTTCACGAAAAATTAAATGGTGGCAGATGGCCGAGCTGGAGTTTTCCTAGGTGCATTCCGACACTAGGAATCCAACACAAGTCTTGGCTCATCAATTGGAGGTCATTTGACCCCCCATTTAATCAAGGGTTGGCATTATGAAGCAGCTACTAGATTTGGATACTGAAAAGTGCATGGGGAAGGGCAAAATGATGGAGCTCGATGGCACAAAGCTGCCTGGCCAGTCGGATTTCAATTCTGAGTTTGTTAGGGTCTTCAAAATTGAAATGTCCATTTGCCGGCAGTGTGAAAATGGAAAAATAGGAACTAGTTATTTGCAAGGTTAAGTTTAAACCTTGATTAGTAAGGAGCTAAGCTCCAAAAAAATGAAACAACGAGGGGGGGGGGTAGCTTTCGCGCGGCCATTTTTGGCCCAAAAAATCGGATTGTTGCAGTCGCCTACATGATGGGAAATGGAGAGGGCACTGAGTTGCAAGGATCCTTTGCTCTTCATCACTAGAATATGATCAATAATTGATGCACTCTGCGAAGAGATCAGAAACTAGTATTTCTCTCTCCTCCCTCTCTCTCCCCTCTATGGGCTGTTCATGCATACTATCTTGAAGGAGGAATCAGGAAGGAGATTGAAGCAAATGATGATGGAGATTAATGGACATGCTGAAGCTTGATGTGCAACATGGAATTGAGAGAAATGGAGGCTCTGTCCACTGGTCATGTAGTCATTTAATTCATCTCGGGTTTCGTAGAAACATGGTATGACTATTTTTATGAAGGGAATGAAGCTTTTTTGACCTTTTATGATGGAAATGATGTTCTTATGTGATGAAAAATTGTTTGAGTGCGGATTGCATCATGTTTAATTGCTGTCTATGAGAGAATTCTGATTTCATAATGATTTACATGCACCATTTAAATCCTGCAAAACCTGAAATATGGTTTTTAAGAGTAAAATTATGCTTTTGTCGTTTCGGGTGGGTGAAATGTGTTCCTATGGGGGAAAATAGAAAATAAAATTGAATTATAGTATGCTAAAATGATTGGTATAAGGAAAATCAAAAAATAATAGTGATTATTGATAAATAAATGCTAAAAAAAGAAAAAAGAAAAAATAGAAATATGCTTCATAAAAATAAAAAAAACATAATGAGTATTTGTGAATGTATGGTAGTGGCAAAGCATGAGGTTTAGCCTTAGTTCACTCTATCTCTTTGTCAAAGTTTGTGATTTATTACTTTTCATACATCAAAACATGACAAAATGAACCCCTACACCTATACAACGGAAGCACTACCTAAATGTAGGGGGTGGGGTGTTTGAATGATGCCATTTGAGTGCTATTTATTTTTGATTTTGCTTATGTATATCATGTTATAGGGTTTTTTGTATTTTAATGATGGGACAAAAAATGGGCCGACATTGGCTATGGCACTAGCCGGACCTCATGCACACAACATACAACTCCACCACCAAATGGCCTCGCAGGCCAAGAGCATTTGTAATAACTAAATGCATACTTGATACGTCTAATATTGCATTTGTAGCTAGATAAGAGTCCAACGACACCTTCCCCATAACCCCTAAAAGCGGGTATTCCACACATATTGGCAATAAGTGCCACGTATCACAAACATAGGAGGCACTCCATCGGTTGATTGCCATGGCCCCGCTCTGCAGCTCTCCTACATCTTGGGGATTGGCCCTTAGATGCGCTGCTTTTACATATAAACAAGACTCCTCTCTTTGTCAGCCAAATCCAGGAGATACCATGTTTCATCACTAATAATCTCCCCTAAGAAACGAATGGCTAACCTATGGCAACAAGGGGAATCTCACCCTCTCAAGCGTGGGTCGACTATAATTAAAATAATTGCTATGCATTCCAAGAGTTGATACCACATGTATGATCAATGCAATAGTGGATGCCTCATCGTGCACAACTAGTTATGTTTCGAAATCAGCCTATGTGCTAGCCTCATCGTGCACAACTAGTTATGTTTCGAAATCAGCCTATGTGCTAGTACGCAAACAATCTTTCCATGAATTCCAACTAATACGCGTATGCTTTGTTGCAAGAATCTGGCACCAAGGCGAACCTTGTACTATTAGATCCCTAATTTCCAAATAGGTCGTTTCCTAAATGCTATCATAGAAAAAACAATCAGAATTTATATTACTTTAGCCCTCAAACTGTTGCACAAAATCCTACTCCCCCTCACCGTTTAAGTTTTGCTTCGTTGCATAGGTGCATAGAGGTTGTTTTGTCATGATTTAGTATATAAAGAGCAATAAATCACACACTATAACAAAACGATAGGGAAAAGTGAGGCCAAACCTCATGCTTTGCTCCACCGTACATCCACAATCACTTATTATATTTTTTTCATATTTCTCTAATGTCTATTCTTATTTTTTCTCTTATTTGTCTCAATTTTTCTCAAATTTTCCAATTAAAATTTGATATATTTTTAGAGATATGGCTCTTGATTCTTAGAACAACAGAAATATAGATTTTATTAGCAATTTATCCCATGTGTATTGATTTATCCCACCCGAAAACACAAAAAATCCCATTTTTCTCATATAAACCGTATTTTACGAGTTTCTACAAATTATTTTCAGCATTTTAACTTTATGTTTTTTGATTTTTTCATCATGAAATCATAGAACAAACAGTGAACATCATTTCTACCAATTTTCACTCCATAAGAACAACATTGACTCAATGAAGTGTGAAAAATAAGCAATTTTCCTTTGTAAAATAGAATTACCGATTTTTTCCTTCTTTGCAGGTTTTAAAATCTGATGCGGGACTACAGATCAGCCCTCATTCAAGGCTCAACCCACCTCCGAATAGCAAACTCTAGCCCTCTATCAATCCGGGAGTGATCTGGTACCATGTCGGACAAGCGGTCTTCAATCCTCTTCATGGGCATGAACTGCCTTTTAAGGGGAGAGAGAGGGAGGAAAGAGAAAGATTGAAACTGCATCTCCTCATCTGGGCAGTCATCTCAGAGGCCAAAGGCAGTGATAGGAATCGTAGACATGAGGAAGATTATCCATTTGATTAGTTGGGGGGTGCATTTAAGTGGCAAAATGCTTATAGCCTCCCTCTCCACCATCTTTTGCCTATCACTTGCCGCCATATCCTCTCCTTTTTTTTCATCAATAAAAAAAAACACCCCCTCTCGTCGCATGAAATTTTGGGGGGGTGGCCCCAAAGGTCACACCCCCTACTATCCCTCTTAAGGCCCTTTACACTCGGCCTTTGGCCCTTGGCCTCTCGAGCACTCACGTTTCCTCGTCTGGCATCCGAATCACTTTTTGAAAATTCTTGGGCATCCAACTCATAGTCCCCACTATTGGGCATCTCCCAGGGTCTCGTTTGACATGCCAAAAAATTATGAAAAATCATCGACCATCGTCCAATGGGTCTTTTAAGCACTTTTGGGCCGTGCCACTTAAAATCGTACTGATTGCAGCTGCCGCCTTCGACGAAGTTTATTTTTCTCCTAAAAGTTGAATTTTTTGGCTATTTTTAAGCACTTCTTGGAGTCAAAAAACATCTGTCATTGGCGACCCACAGGATAGGGTGACGCAGCCCATCGAATCCCATGAACAGTTCTGCATAAAAACAACCAAAGGAAGCATCAAGCTGATACAAAATAGATACACATCAAAACACATCACAACTCTCACCCTGCCTCTTGATAGAACCAAGGCATGAAATCCACAAGGAGTAGGCCCAACATAAATTGATAAGAGGCTAGAGCTAGTCACTAACTCGCTGCTCCAACATGGCCAAGCTAAAAAGAACTATCCAAGAGGTCATTCTAAGTGGTGGTTTGAACTACTTACCTAACTAAGGACAACTCAAATAGGAGCTCCCTCTAGGCGAGGACTCCTATAGCCTAATCCACAAATATTATCTTTTAGCTCATTGGTCATTTTAGGCTCTTATTTTCCATACTTGGGCATGTGAAAAGGAGGGAGTTGAGCGTAGTGACCCAAGGAGAACAAGGCATCTGCCTTAGGTTTTGTCTCAGTACCCAAGAACCTACCAAGTCTGCGCGAAGCGACACTTAATCCGTTTCTAATGCTCACTTTTATTTTCACTCCAACCTTCTTTTATTCTTTGCTTTTCAGCTAGTTGCTACCCCTAGGAAGAGAAGGCATCAGCCCTGGGTCTTGTCTCGTCCCCAGGAACCTACCATGCCTTTGCAAGGCAATAAACAACTGCTTAAAGATTTTTCTTTTGTCTCTTTTTTATTGTTTTAGGGGTTATAACCCCCTTTTACACACCTTCGTATATTCATATATGTTCTTTCAGATATTTAGGGTTTTTCTTCTTTATATCATCATTTTAGTAGGCTTCTCTAATTGCCTCGCACTAACAGAAACTCCTAAAACGGCCGCCTAGTAGGTTAGCAGAATAGGGTCACTAGAACTACCTTCGAAAGCGGGTCTTTCAGTGCCTACCAATGCCTTTACAGGAGGCAACGACTACTCATACCTCCCACAAACATACATAATCTAATCCTGGGACTTCATGCCTCGATTCTCGGTCCCCAACAAGCAAAAAGAAAGTAACCCTCACAGGCATATGTATCATTAATTTCTTAAGGGAAAAAAGAATCGGAAAGGGGACGAAACCACTTGGAAACTACTCCAACACTCCCTTTTTTATTAGGGCCCCTGGACGCCCCATCAAAATATAATGTGTATGTCTACAATGGGTTTACATAGCCAGCCATCCAAAACTCCCCTATGCGTAATTATAATAGTCAAAATTCAACATATTTAGTGGATGAACTGAAGGCTCCATCGCACCTTCTTCATTAAAGACTTCAGGGACGCTCGTCAAAATCCGCAAACAGTGATAGAAGACCTTAATCTCCCAAACGAATGTCCCGTCGTCTTGTTCAGTCACTTTATAGCCTTTACTCCATCAAATGAGCTTTCCCTAATGATATTGCTGCTCTAGATATGGGTGCTCCAAATAAGAAATTAGTCGACCCATCAACCTCTATCATTGTTTTCTTGTAGATGTCTGATCAATCATGCATAGACCTGCAAGGCACTTATGTCATTAGCGTAGTAAAAAATAATAAGGTTTAATCTTATTAAGATTAACCTTAGTCTTAAACTCGACACCCTCAAGATCTGCCAATAATGATGTGGATTTATTCTTCCCGATCCTGACAATCCTATAAGGACTATCCCATTTGGGCTCCAAATTTCCTAGAAATAATTCTTTACGCACATCATAGTACAACACTAGCTCTCCTTTCTTAAAATTATATTTCTTTGCTTTTAGGTCATGGAGCTGCTTCATCCGATGCTTGGTCACCTCCTAATGTAGCAAGCTCTGCAATTTAATCTCATCGAGGTGTGCCAGAGTCGTAAAGCGCTCTAAGAGGGCATCCCTGTCACCCAAAGAATGATTGATTGCGAATCTTATCATCGGAAACTTGATCTCTAGAGGTGGGACACACTCCTTTCCATATACTAGCTTGAATGGGGTGTGACCAATAGCTCATTTTAACGTCCTATTATACGCCCATACTGCCACATATAATTTGGTATCCTAGTCCCGTTTCTTTTCAGAGACTATCTTGGATAGGATACCCATAAGCTACTTATTGGTACTTTCAACTTGTCCATTTGCTTGTGGATTGTAAGGGGTCGTCTTATTATGCTTGATTTTCAACTCTTCCTTTTAATCACCTTGTTCAAAAAATGGGTTCCATGGTACAATACTATTTCTTTTGGCAGACCAAATTGACATACTGCGGTTTCCTTTGCATCATCTTTTCGTGTTGCATGTGCTTCCGACCACTTAGTAAAATAATCAGTCACTACGATAATATACATGTTCTATGCAGTGGTGGACAACGGAGTAATAGGGCCTACAAAGTCGATCCCCCACTTCGCAAATGGAAGGATCGCCATAATAGAAGTGAGTGGTCGCTTCTTATTCTCTCGGCTATCATGTCGTTGACAAATGTCGCATCTTTTAACGTACTCGAATGCATCCTAGAAAGTGGCTGGCCACCAATATCCCGTCCTCAAGGCTTTTTGCGTAGTTAGCTGCCCAGCAAAATTGTTGAGATGACAAGCTCAACACATGCGGACATTGATGATAGACCGCCTGGTTCGATGGGTCCACACGTCTACACTTAGCACGTCAGTGGTCATTATGACTCACACATGGCCACTGACTCATTACTTATTATATTTAGGTTGTTACACCTATTTACAACTGGCTTAGTTATAGCGCTAGTCGACTAGTGTAGTCGGTTATGCATTGTTTGACTTAGTAGGCCACTTTCCTTTATGTTGTATCTTATCTATACTTTGTGTACATTGAAAAGTGTGTGGAGGAAGAAGAAGAAATCAGCAAGAAAACGTTTTGGCCTCCATCTCTCTTCTTGTCTCTTGAGTGAGCTTCTCCTTGTGCATTCTATGTGTGTTCGGTGCAGCATCTTGAGCAAGTCCCCTCACCACGCGATTCTTGACATGGTATCAGAGCCGCGCCACTGAGAGAGGCTGATTTCGAAGGCTGAAGCGAAGGAGAAGAAGCAAGGTTCGAGCAAGCAAGCCACGGGTAAGAAGCTCTCCCATTTTTCCACTCTCTCTCTTGGATAGTGCCTGTGGCGGCACCGGAAGTAGGGTCGAGCAAAAATATCAGATTACAGCGAGATTTGGTGTGCACAAAGAGCGCTGTGTATTTTGCAGATCAGCCCTTCAGGGCTATCGTGCAGTTATTTTGGGCATCTGAGGCCGTTTCAGGCCCCGTTTTAGAGCTGCAAGGTTGCGGACAACAGTTTAAGGTACACTGTGACTTCGACTGTATTGATCGAAAGTGGGTGCGCAGGTTACAGATTTCAGATCTGTAAGTTCAAAGGTGTTTACCAGCGAGTAAACATAAGGTTTATCTGCACACTGGTTGCAGATTGCATGTATTGTTGAGCAAACAATGAAAAAGGCTGTCTGGTGTATTGCTGTGCACTACAGGTCGAGGGTTGCAGAAGATTTGCTTGCTGTTTGGTATTAATTTTGTGATAATGGCAGAGAACAGTGGAAGCCCCATCATTGAGAAGCTCGACAAGAACAACTACCCTTCATGGAAGTTCCGTGTCACGAACTTCCTTATTGGAAAAGGCCTCTAGGAGTTTGTTTCAGGTGAAGAAAAGGAGTTGGAGGTGAGTGATCCTCCAACTACAGAAGAGACAAAGGCATGGAAGGAATGGAATGCAAAAGATAAAAAGGTCATGTATTGGTTTTCTGTAGTAATTGACAATAATATGCTGGGACACATTAGAAATGCAAAGAATTCATATGCAGCTTGGACCATACTTGAAAGTATGTTTTCTGTAAATACAAAGGCACGAAAGATTCAACTCAAGCAAGAGTTGAATACATTGAAGAAAGGGAAGATGTCTATCAATGAGTATGCACTGAAGGTAAGGAGTATTGCAGATGCCTTGGCAGCGATTGATACAATGCCCGATGATGACGATTTGGTGTCGTCTACCTTGGGTGGACTTAACAATGAAAAGGCTTGGAAGTCTTTTGTAACTTCCGTATATGTTAGAAAGCCATTTCCAGATTTCGATGAGTTGGTCTCCCTTATGATCACTGAAGAGATCAACATGCAGAGTGAGACATCTGAAAAAAGTGGTGAACAGGTCCAAGCTTTCTAGTCCAGTTCAGGAAGGGGACGTGGCAAGTTCTCTTCAAGAGGCCGTGGTATAGGATGTAGTAGTGACAACCAGCAAAACAGATTGAATCAGCAATTTGGCGATAAGCAGGTTTCAGGAGGTCGTGGTAACTTTAGAGGCAGGGGGAGCTTTAGAGGAAGAGGTGGATGGCAGAACAGAGGTTCTAACAACTCTGGTATTGTGTGTCACTACTATGGAAAAATAGGTCATATTGTAGCCCAATGTTATGCTAAGAAAGATGATATTCGCAGTGGTAAGTTGCAGCAAGGAAACTATACATCGTCCTCACGATAGAATGAGGACAAAAATGAACGTCTGTTTGTTATGCAGCATATGCTGAATGTTGTTACAGGAAAGGGAACACATGATGATGTTTCGTATGTTGATTCAGGTGCATCCAATCATATGACTAGCCATGCATAATGGTTTGGAGAGATGCAGAATTTGCAAAATGCAGGTTATGTGTAGACGAGTGATGATTCACCACACCCAATTTCACACATTGGAAAAGTTCCCTTGTCCTTGCATGATGGTAAGACAAAGAGTCTTTCAGATGTATTACATGTGCCATCTATTACAAAGAACTTGGTGTCAGTGGGGGTCAGATGGTAGAGCAAGGGCTGCAAGTCAGATTTAATGCAAAGGGTTGCTTTGTATAAGACTTCAATGACAAGTGCACGTTAGTTGCAAAGGGAAGTAGAGTTGGACGTAAGTTTACCCTGGATGTTGGAATTCCTACTATGAATACTGCTGTGTATGCTAAAGGAAAAGGTGTTGTTGTAGATATTGAAATTTGGCACAAACGCATTGGACATGCAAATGTACAAAGGCTGAAATTAATTCAGTCCAAAGGGTTGGTTACATGTTTGCCTACATTTAGAGTTACAGAATTTCATAAGGTATGTGAAGCATGTCAGTTTGGTAAGCAAGCAAGACAACCCTTTTCACATGACAGAGATGTAAGCAAAAATATCCTTGATGTTATGCGTACAGACATTTGGGGGCCTACACAAAATGTATCTCTTGGAGGCAGTTCATACTTTATCACATTCATGGATGATTGTTCTAGAAAGCTGTGGGTATATTTTATGAAGGAAAAGAGTGAAGCTTTTGAGCACTTTAGAACTTTCAAGGCTACAGTTGAAAGAGAAACAGGCTTGAAAGTAAAGTGCTTGAGGTCAGATGGAGGGGGAGAGTACCTCTCAAATGAGTTGAGTGATTTTCTAAGGTCTCATGGGATAAAGAGACAGTTCACATGAAGGTATACCCCATAGCAAAATGGGGTTGCAGAAAGGAAAAACAGGCATATTGCAGAAGTTGCATGCACCTTGATGGCTAAAAAGAATATACCTAAGCATTTTTGGTCTGAGGCTGTTCATACTGCTGTTTATATTATGAACAGAACTCCCACAGTTACAGTTCATGGTATGACCCCTGAAGAATGTTTTACAGGTAAGAAGCCTAATGTCTCACACTTGAAAGTGTTTGGCTGCATTGCGTATGTTCATGTGCCAGATGAGTTGCGGAAGAAACTGGATCCAAAGGCTGAAAAGTGTGTCTTTATTGGATATTCTTTAGAGCAGAAAGGGTATCGCTGTTATAACCCTGTCACATGTAAGTTCAGAGTGAGCAGGGATGTCATCTTTGATAAAATGAGCAGTTGGTATGCATCTAGTGGTGATGCATTGGATGATGATGATGATCATGAAACTCATGTGCAGGCTGAAAAGCAAGAATTACAAACTCTTAGTGGACCAGAGACATCATCTGGTAGTCCTTGGTTTGGGAGACTAAGGAGTACCTCTACATCTTCAGGTGCATCTAGTAGCACTACAGGTAAAGACAAAGGAAAGAATAAAGTGTCATATGGCATTTATGCAGTTCTTGATGGAGACTCCAGTGGCTCAGAGAGCTTACATGATGAGCTTGGTATTTCTTCTATCAAGACACCAGGTGTACAAAGAGCTCATAATAATGAAAAGGCTCCATTGAGTGATCCGGTGGTACGCAGATCTAGCAGGGTCAGATACCCTGTTAAAAGATTTGGTTTTGAAGGTTATGGAGCTCACCATTATGCTTATATGGTGAAACTAGTTGAGGATGTTGAGTCCACTTGTTTTGAGGATGGTGTTGGTCATACTCATTGGGATGCAGCAATGGATGAGGAGATGGCTGCATTAGAGGCCAATAAGACTTGGGATCTAGTATCATTGCCAAAGGGCAAGAAAGCTATTGGATGTAAGTGGGTTTATAAGATTAAGCACAATGCAGATGGTTCTATCAGTAGGTACAAAGCTAGGCTGGTTGCAAAAGGCTATGCCCAAACATATGGTATAGATTATGATGAAACCTTCAGTCCAGTTGCTAGGATGGCAACTATTAGATGTGTGATTGCTTTGGCAGCAGCTAAAGGTTGGAGGTTGCAGTAAATGGATGTGAAGAATGCCTTCTTGCATGGTGATTTGCAGGAAGAAGTGTATATGGATCAGCCAACAGGTTATGAAGATTTAGAGCATCCCACGTATGTGTGCAGGTTGAAGAAGGCACTCTATGGGCTCAAGCAAGCACCTAGAGCATGGTCTGACAAGATCAGAGAGTATCTTGTCAATATTGACTTTTATGTTTCTGATGCTGATCACTCACTTTATGTGAGAAATGGAGATGCAGGTTTGGTCATCATAGTCATCTATGTGGATGACTTGATTATTACAGGTGATAGTGATAGTGGGATTGCTGAAGTCAAGGATTTTTTGAAGAAGAAGTTTGAGATGAAGGATTTAGGTGAGCTAAGGTACTTCCTTGGCATTGAGGTGATTAGATGTGATGATGGTATATGGCTGTCCCAAAGACAGTATGGCTTGAATATGTTGTCCAAGTATGGTATGACAATATGCAAACCACTTTCAGTTCCATTGGAGCACAATGTAAAGTTGAGTGCTGATGTTGGGGATGAGATAGAAGACCCTACTATGTTCAGGAGGATAGTGGGGAGTTTGATCTACATGACCATTACAAGGCCAGACTTGAGCTACGCTATTGGTCTTGTGAGTCAGTTTATGCAAGTACCTAGAAAGCCACATTTGGATGCAGTGAGACGCATATTGAGATATGTGAAGTCCACATTACATTATGGACTTTTCTATGAGGGAGGTACATATGTACAGGTGTTTGGATACACAGATGCAGATTGGGCTGGTAGTATGTATGATAGAAGATCTACCAGCAGATACATGTTCTCTCTTAGTAGTGCAGCAGTTACTTGGAGTAGCAAAAAGCAATCTACAGTTGCTTTGTCGAGTACAGAGGCTGAGTATAGAGATGCTGTTGTTGCAGCATATGAGGTGGTATGGCTACAAAAGTTAATGGCTGATTTGGATGTGCAGATGGAAGGTCCAGTTGTCATTTATTGTGACAACATGAGTAGTATATAGTTGGCTAGGAACCCTGTGTTTCATGCCAGGAAAAAACATATTGAGGTACACTACCACTTTGTGAGAGAGAAGGTACGAGCAGGTGAGATTGACTTGGTGTATGCCAGCACATAGGATCAGATAGCTAACATCTTCACGAAGGCATTGGGTAGAGAGAAGCTTCAAAATTTTCGAAGCTTACTTGGAGTCGCAGAGATGCAGTTGAGTTTGAGGGGGAGTGTTGAGATGCCAAGCTCAACACATGCGGATATTGATGATGGACCACCTGGTTAGATGTGTCCACACGTCTACACTTAGCATGTCGGTGGTCATTATGACTCACACATGGCCACTGACTCATTACTTATTATATTCAGGTTGTTACATTTATTTACAGCTGGCTTAGTTATAGCGCCAGTCGACTAGTGTAGTCGGTTATGCATTGTTTGACTTAGTAGGCCACTTTCCTTTATGTTGTATCTTATCTATACTTTGTGTACATTGAAAAGTGTGTGGAAGAAGAAGAAGAAATCAGCAAGAAAACGTCTTGGCCTCCATCTCTCTTCTTGTCTCTTTAGTGAGCTTCTCTTTGTGCATTCTGTGTGTGTTCGGCGCAGCATCTTGAGCAAGTCCCCTCACCACATGATTCTTGACAAAAATGACCTCCGCAAGCAGAGTCATGGCATTCTTCTAAGATGAAAGGGACCTCATCAGGCATTAGTATCGGCGGTAGATATCATCTACCCCTTGCCAATACAATGTGCCTACAATTATTGTGAATTTTAAAGCTTGTTGCTTAATCTTTTGCTTTCTCACTTTGATAGACCAGCTCTAGTCTCTCCCATAGACAAATAATGCATTATCGGCGCATACCAAGAGGGAATAGATGCCGTGTCAATCTTGAACAATGAGTCCCAGTCACTACCTTCAGCCAGAGCTTCCTTTGGCTCCCCAAAGTCCACAAGGTACTCTATGATACCCTGCAACCTAGGTGGCTTGCTCTTAACCTCATAGTCAAACTCCTGCAAAGTGATTAACCACTTTGCCAAATGGTCGGGCAGTTGTATCTTATTCATCAGCAGTCATAACCCTTTTGCCTTCGTATAAAGGACAACCTTCTCATAAAGGATGTAGTGGCTGAACTTTTTAGTCGCAAAGACCATCACAAGGCACAACTTTTTCATATAAGTATATTTAACTTCGGATACACCCAGCTTCCGACTAGCAAAAGCAATCGGGTGATACCACTTCTCTTCCCACATCTGCACCAAACAACAACTAATGCTATGCATGGTGGCTGCTGAAAAGATATAAAAGATTTTACCCCTCTTCGGTGCTTTCAGCAAAGGTGCTCTTACGAGTTTCTACTTTACATCCTCGAAAGCCACCTTACAAGGGTCACTCCACATAAACAAACAGTTGAAGGATAACAGATTTGTCAATGGAAACATTCTTTCTGCCAATGCGTTTATGAACAGTCGATAATATCCAACTGATGACAGAAAGCTATGGACTTCTTTGGGGGTACATGGCAGACTCATGGCGACTATAACTTTGATATTTTCAGGATCCCTCGCAATCCGTCGAGCTAACTACATGGCCCAGCAGGAGCCCATAAGGTACACCAAAAACACACTTCCTCGGATTGAGAGCTATGCAAAATTGTCTGCATCGCTCAAAACATTTTCGTAAAATAATCAACTGCCTTTCTCATAGTGGCTATCCCTAAATCGTTAATAAATACCTTCACCTCCTCAAGGGGAAATGTCACCAAAGGTCTTATCGGTAGTTCATTGCCAAGAACCAAGCACATTGCATAGACCAAATGCCATCACATGATACGCAAAGGTCCCAAAGACTGTTATGAACTTCGTTTTGAGCTTATCCTCTTCTACAATTGCCATATGATTATAGCCTACAAAATAGTCCATGAATGAATATATCTCCCTACTTGCCAATTGATCCAGAATCTAGTCGATAAAGGGTAGTGGGTAATAATCCTTAACTGTTTGCTTATTCAACTCTCAAAAGTCCACACACAGCCGCATTTGATATTTTTCTTCTTCCTGATCACAACTGGTGAACACCATTCAGTGTACTGCACAGGGAAGATCAAACCCACTTTTCGTAATTTCTGTAACTCGAACAGCCCATCTTGCAACTCAAATGGCATATGCCTGACTTTCTATCACACAGGACGACTTCTTTCCTTCAACGGAATTGTATGGACAGTGAGGCTGGGAGGAATGCCCCTAAGTTCATCGTAACTCCAAGCAAAAATATCGCGGAACTCTTGGATTAGAGTGACATAATCCTCCCGTTCCTTTGCGCTAAGCATAGACCCTAGCTTTATTGGCCACTCATTGTCTAGCATACCAAGGTCTAGCTCGATAACATTTGCATCCCTTATTCTATCTTGAGCTTCTAATGGCTCGTTCAACATTACTTGATAGGCATATTCTATGGTCGATCCCTCTTTGGATTCGTTAGTTGCACTTTTAAACACATCTTCCATTGTCTCTAACTCTGTAGAAGACAAGGAAGATCGCTCACTTTGAGGTGATTTAGGATATGCATTGACTACCACAAGCCTAGCACCTCTGCCAAATATCAATCTACCAGCCGGGTATATCTACTTGACAATCTGCTTGCAAAATCCAAGGTCGACCAAGCAATACTTGGTAACTCGGACGCCCTGCAAACTGGATTACCCTAAAGTCCAACATGCATTCTATGTTGGCAACTGTCACGTGGACTTTAGTAATGCAGCCCTCCAGCTGTCTCAGACTATCGTCAGCCATTCGAAGGATTGTGGAGGCATCTTTTTGAATTGCAAGACCCAACCTCTCCATCAATTCAAAACTCATAATATTAACCGAGGATCTTGTGTCGACGATAGCATTATCCACTAGAATCCCATCAACATAGGCTGCAACCTTTGGGTAGTGCTTTTCGACATGTTCGAACTAGTCATCCCCGAACCCACTCTATTCCCAAGGGTTCTACGATATAACCCGTACGAAAGATATTTTTAAATTCTTTGTGTACTCCTAGTGACAGCTTGATTAGCTGCAAGAGATTCAATCTGGTTTAACATCGCAAAGGAAGCTAGCTAAATCAAATTCGTGATAATTCACTAAAGCTTGCTTCTCGTGTCAAACCATCTGCTCTTTAGGACGTTGCACCAGCTTTATTGCCTCTTTTTTAACTCTCACCTTCTTTCTCGATACCTCTTTATATCTCTTGGCATCAGCCTTACTCTCTATGGGCTTCACAGGTCCCTCTTCCTTATCAAGATTTAGAACTTGTGTTCCTTTATCATCCTACCTATGGTTTCCGTCGATAGGTTTTACATTATCTTTGTTGCCTTCTCTATGTTTTTGGCCTCTTGTTATGACAAGTAGACTAGAAGCTTTAGTGCCATTAACCTGTACAGCCTCGATGAGGCTCATCCCTTGCCACCTGGCAGTTCCTTGATAGTAGCCTTACCCCTTTGGAGTATTTGTTTCGGCCCATCATCCTACTAAAAATTGTTTCCTTGTGCACGATGATTAAAAGGCCCTGGTTGTCGACTGCCTTGCTAGAGGGAACTGATCTTGCTCCAACAGGTGGCTACTAAATGACCAGACTTTCTGCAAATGTCACACTTTACATTTGGGCAATTACGTGGATAATGTTGCCCACCACACCATTTGCAGCTGAATCTAGAGGGTGCACCCTCTTCGGGGCGTCGACTCCCTATCAAATTTTGTTGTTTCTTTAAGAAATTAACGTCAATGGCTATTTGCTGATATTGTTTAGAGATCATATCTGTGTAGTGCTTCATCATGTCATTGACTTCGCTAAGGACATTTGACAAACTCGACTCATAGCCCTGATCATCTACCTGTCGGTCCCTTGGCCACACAATTTGATTAGGCATTGGTTGCGTTGGTTGCTCACCCATAGGAATGACGTTAGGGTTCATTGCTTGGCTTCCCACACTTGGTGGTATCTAACTAGCCATAGGCATAGTCACACTAGGTGGAGCTGGCAATAAAGGCACATTCGGCACCACGTTTCCTCTCCCGTTAGGGTTGGCCATCCCCATCCCTTGGCTTCCACTGCCATTGATCAATTGCAAATTATTTCCCGACGCTAAACCCATATTTGGATTGATTGAGAAGCATAGGATGCTTGCAGACGAGACTCTATTTCTTGCGCTCGTCTAATGGCAGTGTCTATATCCACCAAGGTGACACTACTTAGCTGCACCTAGATGCTAAAATCAAGACCATGCAAGAAGTATTGCAACGAGGCAACATGTGGGATAGGGATAGAGACATCCAATTTACATAAAACCTCTTTGATCTTCTTGGTATACGCTCATATATCTTCATGTGGTTCTTGGCACGTCGAATTCAACACGTGCAGCCAATATTGGCCACCTCTCTCGGAGGCGAACTCCCTTCGAAAGGCTTCATAAAATAAATCCATGGTGGTTATGGTTCTGACCTCAAGGCCGTGATACCATATAGCTTCCCTTCCCTTCAGGGTCATATTGAAGAACATCATTAGATGCCCTTTCTCTTAGATGCGGCAATTAAACATCCGTTTTTGGAACTCCCTTATATGAAGCTCCGTATCCTCTTCCACTAACCCATTACAAATGGGTAGGGGAAACCTAAGGCTAGCAAATCCGCCATTCCCGTAGGGATTGCAATAGGTTGTGCCATGGAAATGATCAGATTTGCTAATGAAATCAAGACAAGCAAAGTTGTCATGCCACTCGAAGTGGGCAGATTAATTGGGAGGGGAAAGTACTAGAACTTCCACCTCTTGACAGACTTTGATTCAGGCTAAGGTTACTAAGACCCCACCCTTGAATAGGTTCAAGACTACTCCTTTTAGGAGAATAACGCCTATTTATTTTGGCCCTCCATCTAACCCTCTTGGCTCTCTCCTGTTTTTGGAGTTCGACTTGACGGATCTCTTCAAAGGACATCAACTAACAAGTAGATCCCAAGAGACCCTAGATTTGGAAACCACCACTTTGAGGCGGCTCGTGGCAAATACACCACTGATGGGACCAAAAATGGGCCAGCACTGGCTATGGCACTAGCCGGACCTCATGCACACAACAAACAACTCCACCACCACACGGCCTCATGGGCCAGGAGCGTCTGTAATAACTAAATGCACACTAGATACTTCTAATATTGCTTTTGTAGCTAGATAAGAGTCCAACAGTACCTCAAAGGGTGTATCCCACACATAATGGCACTAAGTGCTACCTATCACAAACATAGGAGGCACCCCACCGGCTGCTTGCCGTGGCCCCGCTGTAGCTCTCCTACATCTTGGGGATTGGCACCTAGATGCGTTGCTTTTTACATGTAAACACATTTGCACAAGGCTTCTTTCTTTGTCAGCGAGATCCAAGAGATACCATGTTTCCTCACTAATAATCTCCCCCAAGAAACAAACGGCTAACCTACGGCAAGGAGAATCTCACCCTCTTAAGCATGGGTCGATTATAATTCAAATAATTTTTATGCATTTCCAAGAGTTGATACCACATGTATGATCAATGCAATAGTGGATGTCTCATCGTGCACAACCAGTTATGTTTCAAAATCAGCCTATGTGCTAGTACGCAAACAATCTTTCCATGAATTCCAACTAATATGCATATGCTTCGTTGTAAGAATCTAGCACCAAGGCCAACCTTGTACTACTAGATCCCTATTTTTCAAATAGGCCCTTTCCTAAAACTGTTTAAGTTTTGCTTCGTTGCATAGGTGTATAGAGGTTGTTTTGTCATGATTTAGTGTATAAAGAGCAATAAATCACACAGTATAACAAAATGATAGGGAAAACTGAGGCCAAACCTCATGCTTTGCCCCATCATACATCCACAATCACTTATTATATTTTTTCGTATTTCTCTAATGCCTATTCCTATTTTTCCTCTTATTTTTCTCCATTTTTCTCTATTTTCCTCTATTTGTCCAATTAAAATTTGATATATTTTTAGATATGTGGCTCTTGATTCTTAGAACAATAGAAATATAGATTTTATCAGCATTTTATCCCATGTGAATAGGTTTATCCCACCCGAAAACACAAAAAACTCAAATTTCCTCATAAAAACCGTATTTTACGGGTTTCTAAAAATTATTTCCAGCAATTTAACTTCATTTTTTCTGATTTTTTTGTCATGAAATCATAGAACAAATAGTAAACATCATTTCTACCAATTTTCACTCCACAAGAACAACATTGACTCAATCAAATGTCAAAAACAAGGAATTTTCCTTTGTAAAATAAAATTGTCGATTTTTTTTTTCTTTGTGGGTTCTAAAATCTGATGTGGGATTACATATCAGCCCTCATTCAAGGCTCAGCCCACCTCCAAATAGCAAACTCTAGCCCTCCATCAATCCGGGAGTGATCCGGTACCATATCGGACAAGCGGTCTTCAATCAGTCTTCAATCCTCTTCATGGGCATGAACTGCCTTTTAAGGGGAGAGAGAGGGAGGAGAGAGAAATACTGAAACTGGATCTCCTCATCTGGGCAGCCATCTCAGAGGCTGAAGGCGTTGATAGGAAGTGTAGACAGGAGGGAGATCATCCACTTGATCAGTTGGGGAGGGGGGGCATTTAAGTGGTAAAATGCTTATGGCTTCCTTCTCCACCATTTTTTGCATGTCGCCTGCTGCCATATCCTCTCCTTTTTTTTTTGTCAAGAAAAGAAATTCCCCCCCCTCCCATCGCGCGAAATGTTGGGGGGGGTGGCCCCAAAGGTCACACCCTCTACTACCCCCCTTAAGCCCCTTTACACTTGGCCTTTGGCCCTTGCCTTCCTAGGCACTCCCGTTTCCTCATCTGGCATCCAAATCACTTTCTAAAAATTCCTGGGTGTCCGATTCAAAGTCTCCCACTACCGAACATCTCCCAGGGTCTCATTTGACATGCCAAAAAATTATGAAAATTCACCGACGATCGTCCAGTGGGTCTTTTAAGCACTTTTGGACCTTGCTGCTTAAAATCGTATTGATTGCAGCTCTGCCGCCTTCGACGAAGTCTATTTTTCCCCTAAAATTTAGAATTTTGGGCTAGTTTTAAGCACTTCTCAGAGTCAAAAATCATCTATCATTTAATTAAGCGAATAGTAGCATGAGCGTTGTCTCGGTGGTGCTATCCTTACATCACTTCAACGAGTTAATAAAGGAGCAAAGCTTGGTTGTACACGACACATTTCTGATTGAAAATTATGTTTGAGCACATTAGGATCATCCACTTTTGTATGTGCATATCAACCATGGTATTAGAATACAAAGAACTATATGCATAACACCTATTTTCTGTTATGATGACCTATGCTTGAGCGTGTGAGATGGCCTAAGCTGTAAGTTAGTCGATCATTTTTGGGAATTTTTTGGTAAGGACACATGGTATCTCCTGGAATACGTTCAAAATGAGAAAGTCAAGCTTGTATCGTGTGTATTTTATGTTGGAGCGATGCATCTTGGGGCCCTGAGGTGTAGGAGAGTCGCAGTAGAGCCGTGGCAGTCATCCGAGCGGTGCGTCCCTATGTTTGTGCTACGAGGTATTATGCCTATGTGTTATGGGATCTCCCTTTGAGGAGAAGGGATGGTAAACATTGGACTATGATCTAATACAAATGCAAAATTGACATTAGCATTTAGTGTAGAGTGAGTCATAGATGCTCTTGGCCCGCGAGGCCATGTGGTAGGGTTGTCTGTTGTGTGCATGAGGTCTGGCTAGTGCCATAGCTAGTGCTGGCCCATTTTAGGTCCCATCAGTGGTGCGTTTTTCGGGAGCCGCCAATAAGTGGTGGTTCTGAATCTAGGGTTTCTAGGGACCAAAGAGTCGGTTTATGTCCTGTGACAAGAACCATCAAGCCGAAATACAAAAAGAGGAATGTGTTGAGAGGGCTAGACAGCGGTTGGAGACTCTAAGGCACTATTCTTCTCAAAGGAGTAGCCCGCTATGCATAAACAGTAGTGGTTCTAATAACCTAAGTGTCACAAGCGGCACTTTGAGTGCAGGAGGAAGTCTTAATACTTCCCTTCTTCTAGTCAATCAACCCACTTCAAGTGGTGGTGTAGTTTTACCTACACAAACTCTTGTTGTCAATCCGGTTGTAGCCATGGCACAACCCATCACAATTCCACCAATAGGGACACAGGATTTATCGGCATTAGGAGCACCTTTGCCCATCTTCCATGGGTTAGCAGAAGAAGATGGAGAACTCCATATTAAGGAGTTTCAAACACTCATGTTCAACTATTGAATCCAAGACAAAGGACACCTAATGATGTTCTTCAATATGACACTAAAAGGAAGGGCAACAATATGGTAACACGATCTAGAGGCTAGAAACATAACTAGCATTGACCAATTCTTCACGGCCTTCCGTAGAGAGTTTGCTCCTAAGAGAGGTGGACAATATTGGTTGCGTATCTTGAATGTAACAGGCCAAGAGCCAAATGAGAATGTCCAAGCCTATGCCAAGAAACTAAAGCAAGTTCTTTGCAAACTTAATACTTATATCCCCATTCCACTGGCTGCTTAGTTGCAATATTTTCTACATGGATTAGATTTCAATATCCAAGTGCAGCTTAGTAGTGTTGCTTTGGCCAACATTGACACTGCTATTACCCAAGCAAAAGGAATAGAGCCGTGCTTGCAAGCGGCTTATGCAGCAACAAGGATAAATTGGAATGGTAATAATTTGACACTGATCAACGGGAGTCAAGGGGATCCCATGTCAAATGCAAATGGAAGAGGGAGTATTGCCGAATTTTCCTATGTTACCAGCTCCTCCTAGTTTGACTATGCCTATGGCTAGTCAGATGGGCCCACTAAATGGTGGAGGCCAAACAACAAACCCGAATGTTATCCTAGTAGGTCAACAGCCAGTTCCTAATCAAGTGGTTAGGCCAATGGGACAATAGACAGACGATTGCAGCTATGAGTCGAGTGCCATCAAAAAGGAATTGGAGCATTGAGCTAAAATCCTATAGCTCATTTCAAAGAGGGCTTTTTATCCTTTATTTGGATCTAGAAAGTCCCCCAATTGGAGCTCCCATTGGAGAGTTATAACAACTTTTGTGTGCAGTGGTCCTATGGAACATCAGGCTATAGTCCCCTTCGATATAGCCACTTAAAGTTGTTCACTGCCAATTCTTAAAATTTTCTATCATAACTTTTTTTGCATAGGCTTGTAGAAGGCATTCTCTCCTACATTTTGAATTAGAAATTTTCTCAATGGGAGCTCTCTAGCTAAATATATATTAGATTTTGTCCCAGAGGGTCTGATTGGGGACAACACAACTCAGCATGGCAAGACAAAGAGGCAAGGCGAAGGCCCAAGAGGAGTTTTGATGTGAAATTAGGGATTCTTGGGCATTGATGAATGACCCTAGCTCCACCCAAGAAGACCATGAGGAGATAGGTGAAGAGATACCCCCTAAATGGGACCATTACTCTATGCTTAATCACACATTATTTCAA
The DNA here is from genome assembly GCF_053477565.2 of Lygodium microphyllum. Lineage (NCBI taxonomy): Eukaryota > Viridiplantae > Streptophyta > Polypodiopsida > Schizaeales > Lygodiaceae > Lygodium > Lygodium microphyllum. The sequence continues at coordinate 49,830,359 of NC_141137.1, read as the reverse complement.
CATGAGAATCATCATGTTGAGAGACATAGAGAGATGATGGCCATGATGACTAGGCTAATGGAGCAAATGACCACTCTCATCTTGACATTGGCAGCCCCCTCAATGTAAGAAAAGTAGCATCAATTCAATCTTGAGGCCAACCGATATTTACATTGGGCTTACTAGGGACAATGCTATGATCATCTAACTTTTCTTGCACTTTACTCTTTCCTTTCTCTTTGCACTTATCATTATGCATGTTATAGTACTATGACCAAATCTAACCCTATTTCCCACGATAATGACATGTAAGAGAAGCCTTTACCACCAGACTTACTATGAGATTGCTTGCAAGATTGAGACCCCTATGAGTCTCTACCATGGTGGTGATTACCACTCTTACCATCATGCCTGCCCCTAATAGTCAATGCATGAGAAGTATGGTCTACATACACATTATTTCTATTTATCTCCTCTATCAATAAGACACTCAACAGCTTGGAGTTTCAAACCACCCTTTGGCATATTGGTACATATGGCACTACGAAAAGTATCCCATGACTCATCAAGCATCACAAGCAAGAATAAGGGAGTTAGATTATTCTTGAACTCCATGCCCTATGAAATAAGCTGGATGAAAATCAAATAAAACTCATTCAAATGCATGGACACACTAGTTCCTTCTTTCATGCAAAGGTCCATAAGCTATTTCAACCTATAAATATGTGAAGCAAGACATTACTTGTCCTAAATATTGCATGTCTTTTTCCATAACTATCAAGCATCATCCTCAGGTGCCATAACATTGAAATAAACCTGTTTAGAAAATGATAGTATAAGAGTGGATTAACATAGCTCATCCAACTCATCCTAATAATGTAGGTAAATGCCTTTGAGCTTTACACTCGTGGTTTTAAATGGTCTAACTTGCTTCTTTTGAACCAATGCTTGCCATACATGCATCTTCTAATAGATGAAATTAGTGTCATGAAGCTTTCCAAGATTGAAAATAGCACTATCATTTGAAGATCTAGCCATAATAACAATATGCCAATGCAAAATCCAAGAGAATGGGCTATTGTAAATTCTTGAAAATTAGCCCAAAATTTCAACTAAACTAAGGGAAAAATAAGAGAAATACCAAAGTAGAGAGCTATGCATCAAATTGCAAGTAATAGACAGTCAAATCCAAGTATATGCTCTCATAAAGAATGTTGAAGATTGTAATTATAGCATTGCTATAACAAATGCAACAATATAAAAAGGACCAATCATGGGTAATTGATCAAGAAAATCCAAGCTCCCACTTCCAAAAATATCCGGGAACAACCAGGATATGAAAAAGCAACCAGTAATGAACATGCATACAACTGATACCAAAATCTGTCACATCCTCAATGTGTTAGTAAACCATACATCCAACAGGCACAGATGCCATGCATGTAGCAGATCTTAGGGATAACAAAAGAGAGCTACGAAATGCACAATGGATTGAGTAGAGAGTAATAAAGCTCAATACATTACCAAGACGCATGTATACATCACTGGTATCATGCTGACAAAAACTTGTGCTGAGTCTAAACCATGTAATCAAATCAACCATTAGTAGGGTAACTGCATCCAATGAGATTCAAGAGAGCATGTACATAAGTCTAGAGTCCACTATCTCAAGAAATCGAGTTCAAATTCATAAAGAATCCAAAGCTCTAATTCCAAAAGCAAGTAGCTCCCACTAAAGAAAATCAAAATGCCAAATAAGCAATGAAAGCTCAAGACATAAAGTACATGACCATCTGAAACCCAAGATACCTTAAGCGTATAGCCAAGAACATAGAACCTCAATAAATCTTCAAGCTCATATGTAAGTGATCTATTATAGCAATTATAGACAAAGCACCAATACATCAAATATATCTTAAAATTGAAGACCAAATCATTCCATAGACATATCATCAATGCTAAGCATCAAGACATCCAAGTGATATACCCATATATTGTCAAATGACACTAGGCATAACTTCCCAGACAAGTAGCTTACTGTCTAGAAGTATTCTAGCAATGAAATGGCTGTCAAACCATTGAGCTATGGTAGCTCAAATCAATCTAAGAGCATCCCAATACATCAATAACCCAGTGGCAAATAGGCATCAAGAGAAGCATGTATGATCTCTAAGAAATGAAGAATACCATTGTATAGATCTATGTATGACAGATAGCTATTGTATTCAACAAAGACTAGTGGTATATAAGCTTCAAATCAAAGCCCAATGCCAAATACCAATAGAAGGGAGATGTCAAAGGCTTGTCCAAGTGTGATAAAGTTTATTGGAGCTAGAGGTGGAGTGCAAACTAACACAAAAACAGGATAACATAGCATGCGTAATTCATGTTGCATGTTGTTGCCCATTGTGTGTGCTAGTTGTGAGCTCAAGGCTCACTTCACAAGGCTGAAAGGGACCTGGAGAACTTTTGTGACAACTAGATCAATAAGAAGAAAATAGGGACATGATTAAATTCAATGCATACCTTGGGGTATTGAAGCCATGGCCTCCATGAAAACCTTCAAGTTGTAGATATTCAAAAATCAAATGAGGAAGAAGCTCCTAGAATGGTTGATGGCTCTGATACCGTTCGAAGGGAGAAGCCCTAATGGAAGCACAAGCAAGGAAAAGAAAGAGAGATGAAAATTATGGAGGATGGAGCAAGAGAGCAACCCAAGAGTCTCACAATGTGTGATTGGCCTTCCCTTATTCAATAATCATTGAAAGAATAAAGAATAAAGTGATAGTGATGGGTGCCTGCCACTTGCAATGTATAGGTATGCAATCAAGGTGTGTGAAGAAAAAATAGAGTGGCATAGATACAAGTGCAATCCCCCAAAACAAGGCTCTCCTACAATCAGTATACTCCAATATTGGCATCATGATTGAAAACATTGAATAGGATTTCAGCATGCAAGCATAATGGAGAAATATTTTGGGGCTTTTACACATAAAACTCAAAGTTCTTGTCTCTTAGCATTCAAATGGACTAAAGGAACTTCTATTTCAAGACTTTTATGTTCTTCAAGAATTGGATGGGTTGATTTATGGAGCTTATTAGCTATGGGGCATTTTGGATAGAATGGGGGATTCTCTTCTATAATTCAATGGCTATTCAGTGCTGACTTATTTTACTAATTCCTTGGACTAATATGCTACCTATTCATTTAGGTGCAAAATAAATATCTAAGAGCACTTGTTAAACTTCTTTTTGAGCTACTTTGTTGTAATAAGATGGAAATATATATTATTATGGATCTCCTCCAAATGAATGGGTTGTCCCCCATTAACAAACTCCATATAAGGCTAGGAAAGCTCCATACAGTAATCCCTCATGATTACATCAACCAAAACACAACTCCATCCTACATCTATAGACCCCATTTGTAAAGCAACTAAGTTCACCCATATGTCATTTTTCAACCAAGTGTAGGGGAGTTTTGGGGTACATTTGGGTATTGACCTTCTCATCACCATTGGCTACCTGAACCTTTATAGGATGCTATAACTCAATGGTAAGACATCTCAACCAATCTACAAATGATTTATTTATGAAATTATGAGTACTACATTCTTGAGCACATATTTAAAATCATGATTAGTTGCATAAATTTTCCCACATTTAAAACATAAGCCCTTTTTCGATATTCAAAAAGATTCATGGGAATAAATTTTGTGCACCTTGTATTGAAGTATTCTTTCACATGTTTTTAACACTCTTATTCTCAACTTTTGGGATTATTAGTGTTCTAAATTTTCCTTGTTGTCTTGATGCATTGGATAATGGGTAAGTTCGCACTCATTTGACACATTATCTCCACCATAAGTCCCTCCAAATTGCCCTTACTTCATGACAGTCCTTGGCTATCCAAAAGATGGCCAAAGTGATGGCTCTCTCTAATGCTTCCTAGAATGCCTCTCTACTAGCTCAGTAGCCTTGAATAAAGTTATTGGAGATTTCGCCATTACATAAGTGAAAACATTTTGATCTAACCCATACATGTACTTGTGCAACTTTGCATAATCACTAATTGTTTCCATGTACATGGTAAGGTTAAGAAACTGATTCGTGTATTCCCTCACAATAAGTCCACTTACTCTAAGCTATAACACCTTTGAGCAAGCCTTTTGTTTTCAATCAGAGAGTTGGAGACTTGTGTCAAAAGTACCTTAACTCACCCCAAGTGTCTACAAACTAATCTTACATTTTTTATATAATGCCACTAATAATGTGTGAAGCTTGTGGAGATTTTCAATCACATCCATGCTGCCTCTTTGTATGAAGTAGATGGGCTAAGGATATGTAGGCTACTTGAATCCCATAGGCATAGAGGGAAAGATTTCCACCTACCCTAATCTATATAACATTGTACTTGGATGTCACTTTCATATATGATAAATGCAATGCCATTTTGTCCTTTTGTTCTTCAGCTTAGTGTACTTGATTTGCTTGTGTTTGTATTCCAGTCAAGTCTTGATTCTTGTCATGTCCAAGTACTCATGAGTCTAGTATTGCTCTATGAGCCACCATAGCTACCATGCTCTAGATCTGGGTTTTTCATCAGAGTGCAATTGAGCATGGCTTAGTATGTTTTAGCTCACATCTCTGCTCCTACAAGTCTCCTCTCGCTCCTCTCATCTCAGTCCAACTTGGCTTGAGTGCATGAACTCATTTTACACCTCTATCTTTACTTTGCCCTCTTGTTTGCCATAGTTAGACAGTACCCACCTCACTTGGAGGTTCTTGATCTACTCCTATAGCCCATATTTCTTCATGCTTATTTCTAGAGAAATGTTTTTGAATCAAGGGCACAACTTTCTATCACAAAAATGTCTGATATTGATCACTATGTAGTCTAGCATTATGGAAATTTGTGTTTGCAATCCTTGAACAAATGTAATCTATTTGTATTGTCTATGCTCTTCCTAGGCATTGCGATCTAGGCTGCCACCATGGGGATTTGAAAGCCCATGAGATAGTCTTTCTATCCATGTAAAAAGTTTGGGAAATGATCAAGTGTGCAATGCACACAACAGAGCAGAAAACTAGGCCAACCCAAAAACCCTAATGAAGACTCCATAGCCAATCTTTCAAAAGCTTTATCTCTTCTTCATTTTCTCTCTTGCCACTCAAGCCATAGTGTTACCACTCAAATATAATTGGATTTGGTGTACATTCTCACAACAAATCATTGAGGAGGGGAGATATTGGTGAAATTTTTTGGCAAGATTGGCAAACATAGTGTCTCTTGACACTAATCTAGTGACTCTTGTCACTTGTGTCATATAACACAATCAGATTTGTCTCTAATCAAATCTAATTTTTTGTGCTTCTCTAGCATCAAATCAAGGAGGGGAAGACTTGGACTTACAAGACCTTGAAGACCTCAAACGTCTTTGAAGATTTCAAGTTCAAAGGGCATACTAGTCACCTAGTATCTCTTGATACTAATCACCTAGTGCTTCTTGGCAGTTGTGCTAATCTGTTCTACTATTGAAATCTCAAATTTTTGGAGCTGATTTACTACTGATCTTGCAACCTCAACATGGGTAAGGACTCACCAATAGTTCAATTCAAAGGGGTCGGGTTTCACACCTAGCATACCCGCATCAAGCTCATCTTAATGAAGAAGGGTCTCTGGGCCATCACAAATGGAAAAGAGAAGAAGCCTCAAGATGCAGACCTTGAAGTCACATGGCAAAAGAATGATGATAAGGCATAGGCCATTATCAAATTGGAATTGGATGATAGCTACATCCACCATGTGGATACATGTGAAACCTCTAATGATACATGGAAGAGATTAGGTACTTTGTTTGGTGCACAATCAAAGTCATCTAAGTATGGATTATGGATTGAATTTTTGAGGCTAGATATGAAACCTAACACATCTCTTGAAACTCATTTAAACTACATGGAAAGTCTCCTTCCTCACCTTGTAGCAGTGATTGATCTCAAGATGGATGAAGATATTTGTATCAATGTCTTGCTAAAAAGTTAGCATCCTGATTATGACAATGTTTCAACCACTTTAATCAACATGCCAAATCCTAAATTGGTTGAGATTAAAGCTTCCTTGCTAGAGCAGGAAAATAAGATAAAGTCAAAGGAAGAACCAAGCACCTCTAAAGATGAACAAATGTTGTATGTCAGTGTGACAGGTACAAAGAGAAGAAGGACCAGCTATTGTGTGACTTTTGGAAAAGAACCGAACACATGGAGAAAATTGCCCATGCCAGAAAGAGGTCTCAAAAGGCCTATCTGGCTGTTGTTAAAGAAGAAGAAGACCATGGAGAAAAGGAAGAAGAAGAAGACCACCAGGAGAATGAAAAGCCTAATTAGTCCTTCTACTCCTATTCTGATAGAATTTTTTAGCCCAATATTGCCTAGCCCTAATGCTTCTGACATAATCTTGTAAACTCCTCATGTAACCTTGTACTATAGCCTGTGTACACTTTGTGAGGCCCCTGTTATAGCCTCTCGATGTCCACCATGTTTGTGGTACCTACACTTAGCCTTTTTTGAAATAGCCTCTAGTGTTTACCATGTTTGTGATATGCCCACACTTTGCAGGTGGTGCTCACTAAAGCCTCTATACACTTTGTACTTTTTGGTTGTGATTGAGGAGGGGTGTTGGGATTTGCAATCATATCCATGCTGCCTCTTTGTATGAAGCAGATGGGCTAAGGATATGCAAGATACTTAAATCCCATAGGCATAGAGGGGAAGACTACCACCTACCTTGTTCTATACAACATTATACTTGGATGTCACTTTCATATATGATGAATGCAATGTCATTGTCCTTTTGTTCTTCAGTGTAATGTACTTGATTTTCTTGTGTTTGTACTTCCAGTCAAGTCTTGATTCCTATCATGTCCAAGTACTCATGAGTCTAGTGTTGCTCTATGCGCCACCATAGCTGTCCGGGGGCTCGGGGGGTCCACTAGGGTTTACCGTATGGTGCCACATGAGTGTAAGGGAGGGGGGTTATTTAAGGGAAGGAAGGTACATTTTATAAGGTAAAGTCCCATAAATAGGGGGTAGATAAGGGGTATTTTCATATATTTCTTGCACACAGGTGACGTCTCCTTATTACTACGAGTGAATCCCCCGTGCCCCATAGCTGCCATGCTCTAGATTTGTGTTTCTCACAAGTTTTCCAATTGTAGAGTAGAAAATAATATCTTATGGTCATCCATCCATGAAATAATCTCAAAATAAGCCTTGAATTTTGAAATCCATTCTTCAAGATATTGGACAAAGATGAGGATTGTGACCATTGTATTTCGGTAGCACTATCTTGCCCTTAGCTCACAATCATTATAGACAGGCTTTCCATTGTATTTGGATAGCACTATCTCATCCCTTAGCTCACAATCATTGTAGACAGGCCTTCCATTGTAGAGCTTATCATTATGTTACCATGATTCACCGGGTTATTGAGCAAGTCCAAATTAGCCTTTTATCTAATAAATGCATCCCTTCCAGAAGTCGGGATTTGGTGCACATATTAGCTCTAGAATTACTATGGTTATCCGAGTAGCAAGGTACCATCAAAGAAACTATAACTAATTTAATGAGCCATTTGCAGTTTCACAGTAAAAGAGATTTTATACTTACACATGCATGGCTTAATATTTGAGACAAGCATATATGACTACTGGCAAGATCAACCAAGTAGCTATCTTTTGTTACATGAGCAACACCATTGCCGTGCATTTTCGACTCCACATCAAGTGTGGTTGCGGGGCAGAAAGTGGCACTCCTCAAGAATGAATGTTACCTCATCGGGTACTACACAACGGAAATATGTCCTCTTTGATACAAGACGGCCACTATAATTGAAAAGCATAATGCTTGTTGTTTGATCTTTCACTTTTTAGACTTCAATAAAGCAGCTCCAAATTCTCATGTAGATAAATAATGCATTATAGCTGCATACCAGGAAGGGATGGAAGCTGTATCAATCTTGAATAAACCTTCAATGTCACTTCCTTCAGCCAGAATTTCCTTTGGCTCCTCGAAATCTACAAGACATTTAACTCCTCTGGGGAGATGCCACAAAAAATCTTATTAACTGTACGCTGCCCAGAACCAAGCACATTGCATAGACCAAAGGCCATCGCATGGTACAAAAAAGTATCAAAGAAAGTAATGAACATGTCGTTTTTAGCTTGTCTTCCTCTACAATAGCCATTAGGTTGTATCCAATAAAGTAATCCATAAACGAATAGATTTCCCTATCTACTAATTGATTCAAAATTTGATCAACGAATGGAAACGGATAGTAATCCTTAACCATTTCTTATTAAGCTCTCTAAAATCTATGCAAAGCCGAATCTGATTGTGCTTCTTCTTCCTGATAACAATTGGTAAACACCATTCTGTGTGTTGAACCAAAAATATTAGGCCAACTTTTTGTAGTTTTGTCAATTCTGTGAATAACCTGTTCCTTAATTCTAAAGGCATACGTCTCACTTTCTGTCGCACAAGATGACTACCTTCCTTTAAGGGGATAGTATGCACATCCAAGCTAGGAGGAATGCCTCTCAGCTCATCATAACTCCAAGAAAAGATGTCACAGAATTTTGAATTAAGGACACATAGTCCTTCATTTCTTTCAAACAAAGCATGGACCCTAATTTGATTGGTTGTGAATCATTCAGCATGCCCAAGGTCCAACTCAATTACGTATGTATCCCTTATCCTCTCCCGAGCTTCTATTGGCTCATTCAAGGTTACTTGGTAGATATCCTCTGTAGTTGACCCCGTTGTATTCATCACTTGATGATGTCTCACTAGCAGATGGAGCATCTAATGTTTCAAACTTCGACAAGGATAAAGAAACTCTCTCACTTTGAGGAGATTCAGGATAGGCATCTACCACTACACGTTTGGCACCTCTGCCAAAGATCAATCGACCACTAGTGCGTATATCAACCTAATAGTTTGCTTGTAAGATCCATGGCCTACCTAGCAATATTTGATAGCTAGGTCACCCAACAAACCTAATGACCCTTAAGTCCAAAATGCATTCCACATTGGCAACGGTCACATGGACTTTAGTAATGCAAACTTTAGGTTGTCTTAAACTGTCATCAACCATTCAAAGGATCATGGAGGGATCTTTTTTTATTTCTAATCCCAACCTCTCCATCAATCCCAAACTCATAATGTTGATAGAGGATCATGTGTCTACAATAGCATGGTCCACTAAGGTTCCATCAACATATGCTGCTACCCTTGGACAATGCTTTTCAGCTTGTTCAAACCAATCATCTCCTACTCTGTGATATTCCCAAGGGCTCAATGATATACCCAGTGTGAAGAATCTTCTTCAATTCTTTATGCACTCCAATTTCGGCGATCAACTGTAGGAGGTTCACATCCAATTTAACTTCACAAAGAGAACTTGCTAAATCAAATTCATGATAACTAGCAAGAGCTCGCTTTTCTCGCCATACCATTCTCTCTGTAACGTGTCTGCTTGTCCGCTTGTGGGACACGTCTTAGTACCCCATTGGGAGGAGGGTCTATAAGGCTCTGCCTGGCATTCGCAAGGAATGACACAGGGTTTGCGATCTAGGTCTTCCCAAGTCTGCCCCGAGCAGAAGTGTCCGGCCATTCCCACTAGGGATCGACCTGAGGTCAGGGTTCCTTTCCTATCAGCAAGTTCTCTAGGAAGAAGCTAGCGTCGATCTCCAGATGTACCTCCTTTCGTAGGAACAACAGAGTCGAAGCGGTTTCATGCTGTACTTGGTTCATGGAGAATGGAAAACAAGAGGGATGCAGAATAAACTCAAAATTCTACATCTACTGATACTAGGTCTTCATTGTCTTATTATCTCAGTTTCTAGCTAACCGGGACCACCCTTCTATAGGACGGACCTAAGTCACGTCCACTACACTTTCCTCAATTTGCTTTAGTTATCTAATTACCTACCACATTATGTTTTGACATGCAAAAGCAACTTCCTTAATTAATCAAATTAATCACGGGTTCCTTCATGCAACTTAGGCACTGACACAAAAAAAATGTCAAGCAAATTCCTTTTTCTCCAATATCTGCTCTTTATTTATAAAAATCCTGGAGTACATCCAATATCACGCCCGAAGGCTATCCTAGCAATCTACAGGATTGCTATTCCAAGTTCTGCTCGTTGACTAGTACACAGGCCTTGAGATCCCATCCCGAATCACGTCGGCCTCTTGTGCGGAATCCTGAGGCAAGGGATTTATAGCCAGAGCCTCCCCTGGCACCCAAGCATCCTCCCACTCCAAGCAGCACCCACAGAGAGACCTCTCACGGCGGGTTAGGTCCATATACCCGACGCGGCTAAGAACCCCCTTGGATAGGGCTACGCAGAGAGTCGGAGGTAACTGTTCCTGCCTCTCCTTCCAGGCTTTCAACCTAAAGCACTAAGTGTTTTTCTTGAATTAGTTCCTTGAGCAAAGAGATCAAATAATGTACCTAAGTACAAGCATGAACATTTCAGAGGTCGTTTGTACATCCGACTGCTAAGGTGTGATTCCTTTTTTCTCGAATGCTCCCAACATCCGATCTTGGGTCTTTTCATGACTTGGCGAGATCCCAATAATCTCAAACAAGATTACACAAGCAAATGGTCTTGGTAAGTTAACTTATTTTTGACTTGCCCTTTTCCCTTGGGTTTTACCTTAGGGTATCTTAATCCCTAACTCAAGCATTAGCTGGTCAGTTAAGGCAACAGACATGCCTTATTCGCAACCCAACCAAGGGTATTTTAATCTTCTAGTTCCAACCAAGCTTAGTTAACACACATGGCAACACATGATTCTTCATTTAGACCTTTAAGATGCAGTCTAGATGCATGCGAACCTTCCAATTCTCTTAGTGCAGTTCTATGCAGGATTTCCCAATCAACCTTATCCATCATGCACATGGTGCATTTAGTATAGTTGTACCTCCTAAACGACTTTTATCTCTCTTCATTCTTGGCAACGAGTACTTATTTCTAATGCACCGGATCACATGTGACTTGCATATATGAAAGTCTAGGGTTTTGTCCAACGGTGCAAGTATATCTCATGAACAGAAACTAACATTTCATGTGTTTCTTTTAACCATGATTGCGAAACGTGAATTCTAAATGACTATTCATGCACTGAACTGGTTAAAAAGCTATCATTTTATGTGAAGTAAGGCGATAACCTTATCATTTTATGTGTGTAAAAGCTATCATTTCATGCATATAGTCTTATGTGAATTCCAAACTCTACTGTTTCACACATGCAACTTAGTACTTAGAGTAAATAGAACCCTAAGACTCGTTCTTGTTCCATGCAGGTCACCAACCCTTTCATCTCTTCTATGAGAAATAATACCTAATTAATTTTAAAGCTTAGAACATGGGCTTGATTCATGTTTGCTGCGTTGGTCACTCCACTCGCCTCTCCAGCATTATCAGTGGCTTTGGCTCCTATGCTTTCCGCAACTTTCTTCTTGGGAGCCATTCGCCTCGCGGAGATTGGACAGTTCGGACCTTAACGGTTTTCGGGTTAACAGGTTTGGGTAGGAAAGATTGCTGGATGGGGTCCTTCGCCGAGAGGGTGGTTTGAGTGTGGCTCCTTGCAGTTACTCACCAACTCTCACTCCCTGTCCTTCTCTCTCTCTCTCTCTCTCTCCTTCTTCTTCTTTTTCTCCTCCTCTCCTTATTCTCTTCCTCTCCTCTTCCTCTTCTTCTTCTTTTCTCTTATTCTCCTTCTCTCTCTCTCTCTCTCTCTCTCTCTCCTTCTCTTCTTCTCCTTCTCCCTCTCCCTCTCCCATTTCTTTTCTCCTTCTTCTCCTTCCCTCTCTTCCTCTTCCTCTTCCTCTTCTCTTCTTTTCTCCTTCTACTCTTCTTCCTCTTCTTCTTCTTCTACTACTTGTCTCCTTTCTCCTTCTACCTCTTTTTCTTCTTCTTCTACCTCTCTCCTTCTCCTTCTCCTTCTCTCCCTCTTCTTCTCTTCTCTCTCCGACTCCTCTCTCCTCACTCCTTCTCTCCTACTCCTTCCCTCCCTCTTCTTCTCTCTCCTCACTCCTTCTTCTCTCCTTCTCCTTCTCTTCTCTCTCTCCCTCCTTTCTCTTCCCACTCCTCCTTCTTCTCTCTCCTCACTCCTTCTTCTCTCCTTCTCCTCCCCTCCCTCTTCTTCTCTCTCCTCACTCCTTCTTCTTCTCTTCTTCTCCTTCTCTTCTCTCTCTCCCTCCTTCTTTCTCTTCCCCACTCCTCCTTCTTCCCTCTCATCACTCCTTCTTCTTCTCTCCTTCTACTTCTCTCCCTCTTACTCCTCTTCTCTCTCTCCCTCCTTCTTTCTCTTCTCTCCTTCTCATTCTCATTCTCTCCCTCCTCTTCTCTCTCCCTCTCCTTCTTATTCTCTCCTTCTCCTTCTCTCCTCACGGATCGAAACTGGATGGCAATCAGGGGGTGGTTTAAATTGTAGGCATGGTGTGAATAGTAGGGCCCAGGGCCTGCAGTCGCAGTAGGTTGGGGGGAAAAGAACTCCAACGGAAGGCCAGGGGGGCACAGCTGCCGTACCAGCGAGGAGGGGGGTTGAGACTCGACGGCCCAGGGCCCGCGCAACAGCTGATGGAGGTGGCGACGTTGGGAAGGGGGTGCAGTCTCCTGTGCCTGTCGCCGAGGGAGGGGAGAAGCCTCCCCTTATATAGGGGAGGGGGGCAGGTAGGTGGCATGGCCACCCCTCCCACCTGGGGGGCTGCATGCCCCCCAGCACCATCACTCCCTCTCTCTCTCTCCCCGACGTGCTGTCGGCAGGGAGAGAGAGGGGGGTTAAAAAATTTTGAACTACAGATAATAATAATTTTTTTCTCTTTTTTAAAAAAATTAAAAAAGAGGGGGTTTCCTATGGGAGGAAGCTTGGCATGTTACACTCTCCTTTGGTCTTTGAACTGACTTGGGTGTCTCTTTCTTGGTTTTTGGCTTCTTCTTCGGCAACACCTTATCCTTTTTGGGGTCGGATTTACCATCTATAGATTTGAGAGGTCCGCCTTCAATATCGGGATTAAGGACTTGCATGTCCTTATAATCTTGCTTAGAGTTTCCCTCGACAAGTTTTACCTTGTCTTTATTGACTTATTTACCCTTTTTCCCTCTCGTAATAACATGTAGGTTTGAAGCTTCAGTGCCATTGACATAAACGGCTTCAATAAGGCTAACTCCACTACCACGAGGAGACTCCTCTACCATAGCTTTCCCTCTTTGTAGTATTTGCTTCAGCCCTTCATTTGTTGGAGATTGTTTCCTTGCACTCAATGGTAAACCAGACTTGGCTGTTTACTTCCTTGTTAGAGATAACTAATCTTACTTCAACAAGTACTAGCTAAATGGCCGAACTTCTCACATGTGTCACATTTAACATTTGGACAATTCCTAGGGAAATGTTGACCGCCGCACCATTTATAACTAAATCTTGAGGGGTCACCCTCTTCAGGGTGTTGTCTCCCTATCCAATTATGCTACTTCTTAAGAAAATTGATATCAATGGCTATTTTCCTATATTGTTTGGTGATCATGTTAGTATAGTGCTTCATCATATCCTTAACTTCATCGAGGACATTCGAGGCACTTGATTTATAACTGTGATCATCTTCCTGTCGTTCGATTGGCCTAACCACTTGATTGGGAATTGGTTGTTGATTTTCTGGAACAATGGTAGGACTCATCATTTGGCTTTCAACATTTGGTGGAAGCATCTAACTAGCCATAGGCATGGTCATAGTGGGAGGAGCTAGCAACATAGGCACATTTTGGATCATGTTTCCTCGTCCATTAGGAGGACTCATGGTTATCCCTTGACTGCCATTCATCAACGCAAAAGTATTTCCAAACCCTAAACTCACATTCAAATTTGCCCTATAGGTATAAGCCACTTGTAATTGCAATTCTACCTCCTCTGCTCTTGTAATAGCAATATCAATGTTGGCAAGAGCAATGTTGCTTAATTGCACTTGAATGTTAAGGTCTAGCCCATTCAAAAAGTATTGCAATTTAGCAGTAGTTGGAATAGGAATATAGGCTCTCAACTTAGGAAATACTTCCTTCAGTTTCATGGCATACGCACAAAACATTTTTGTGAGGTTCTTGACGTGTTACATTAAGGACATGTAGCCAATATAGACCTCCCCTTTCAAGGGCAAACTCTCTTCGAAAGGCCACAAAGAAGAAGTCAATTGTAGTTATGGTTTTGGCTTCTAGGTTGTGATACCATAATGTAGCTTGTCCTTTCAAAGTCATATTAAAGAACATCATCGAGTTGTAGGATGGCTCAGGACCTTCCCGTGAAGAGCTCTTGATGAAATTGAAGCTCTACTTTCATAGCCATGGCTGCCCACAAATGCATGTCTTCAAATCTTGCTTCTAATCTTCTTCCTGTGCTTCTTGATGGACAAATCTTGAGCTAGGCTTGAAGAGTGAACCCCCATAACCAAGAAGAGACCAAAATCTTCAAGATTCTTGAGCTTGATGTCAAGCTTTCATGGCTGCCATGGACTGCATATGATCAGGGTTTTTGAGATGGAAGAGAAGTCCAAGAAGATGAGAAAGGAGGCTTCAATCTTGCCCAAATGACCTGCAAGAAGCTGGGAATGAGAGCCAAGAAGGAAAGGAGGCTTATTGTGCTGTGATTTTGGCCCTGGAATCAACTCGTGTTTTGCACCGTGAATGTGGGGAGTTGCCTGGAGGGGAGAGGAGGTATCATATAGCACTTCCACCACTTGCCCTGTAGCTCAAAGTCTTAAGGAACCCTTGGGAAGGAAGGCAAACTCCATGGAAGAGGAAGAGCTTGCAAAAAGCTTGAGAAAGGGTGAGAGAGAAGAGCCTCCCTGAAAAGTAACCCCAACTAGACTTTCTTCTAACTCCTGTGACCACAGTTACTAAGAGATAAAAACAAAATTGCAAAAAGGGGAAAACAAGAATGTGAAAGGAAAAGATCAAAGAGATCAAAACAATCAAGTTTAAATCTATATCTTATGACTAAAATGGTTTTCTTTTCAAGGTTTTAATGAGAGTGATTGACATGTCAAATCAAGTTTGTTGAAAAGAGTATACTTAAGGACATAGAAAAAGGAAGAGAGAGAAAAGAGGGATTCATCATCATTATTCAATGCTAATTCAACACCTTGAAGCTAGAGAAGAACGTGCATTTAATAAGGTGATATTCCTTATTTTTAATCTAATTGGTATGTGATTATCAAGTTAATCCAAAAATAATTTTGCCCTATTGTCTTAGTTTTTGCCCCTAATGGAGGTTTTTTGTGTAAAATCAACACTCACTTTAGGATCTAGTGTTGAACTATGTTTCTCATTTGCACACTATGTTCAAGTAGATATTTTCCACATCATTTGAGGTTCTTGATATAAAGTCAGCATTAATTTTAGGATCTAGTTGTAGATTCAATGTTTAATTTGCACCAGGAGTCCCAAGTTGATACATACAAACTCACTATTAACCTTAGATCAAGAACTTCACCATTAACATAGTGTTTACTTCAAGGTCATCAATAGATTTTTTTTACAAGGTTGGTTACTATACACACCAACTAAATTTACATCATTTAAGATAGATTAAACATTTAGTGCTCTTACATGTTGAGATATTACTTCATCTTCTTGTTCATCTCATTCCAAATTCAAATTTCTATTAGTTTTCTTTTAATAGCTCTTTTAGATGTTATTTCTAACTTTTTGATTTGATCAAGAACAAAACAACTTATTCATAATTTGACTTTTTTTCTTTACTTCCCTCTCTATACTCTTTAGATCATACCTAGCTTTTGTCTCTCTTCAAGTAACATTTTCATATCAAAGACTTTATACCAATATTTGAAGCACAATCTGCCCCATGTTTCATAGCATGCTATTAAAATGTGGCATTCTCCATAAGTCTCATCATATTCCATCACCCACAAGTTCCTACACTTTAAAGTTTCAATGTAAGAAGTAAGAGATAAGCATGGATATATAACCATAGATGGTTTGGTGAATAGTAAATGAAGCTATTGTACATATAACTTTTGAGTATTGCATTTGTGGTATCATGTTTTTGGAAAGTTTATCATCTTTAAGCTATGTTCAAACTTAAGATTGGACTTCTTCACTCAAAAGTATCTAAATATGGCCCAAGCTTCTCATAGATTATATTGAAATGCCATATTTGATTACTTAACACTTAAATTTTCATTGCCTAAATGTTATTGTGCTTATTATGTTTCTTTCTATTGATAACTAAAGCAAACTAGGAACAAAAACACAACGGGCATGGGGTGTAGATCTAGTTTTTTAATCGATAATATATTTTTGCAGTGATGAATGTGACCAATCCCATGTTTGTGTATAGTAAAAGTCTCAAAATTATAAATTTTCTTGATTCATGATCAAATTTTTAGAAGCTTTAGCCTTCCAACGTAGTGAATTAGGGAGCATTATACTTTCGATACCATATTAGAGAATTTGGGAATCTTCCAAGCTCCACTTTCAAATAAGGAGTAAAGATTTGACCAAGTGGCTAAATCTTAACCCCATATTTGAGAGTGGGACTTGGGGGGATTTCTTATATAGTATCTAGGGAAATTTTCACCTTCAAGTAAGGGGATAAGATTTGACCATGTGTCCAAACATAATTACATTAGGAATTCCCAGACTTTATGAAAATTTTTAAATTCCTGAATATGTGGTTTTTCACATATAGTTGCTTCTACCCTATGTTTACTCCCATAAGTCTTTCACTTAAATATCCACCAAGTTATTTGTATTAGTTCATTATAACCTACTAAAAAATATTCATACTTACATACTTTGGGACCACTTTGTTAAGTAAAAGTGACTTGATAGTATGATTCAAATATGTCAAGCTACATGCCTTAATTTAGGGAATGAACAATAAGTTAGTATTGTTATTAATTTCCATGTTTAATGTTCAAAGACCAATGAATGAGAAATATTAGCACTTAAGTTTTATGCTCAATGTCTAAAGAAAGCTAGATTATTAGCACTTTCAAGTGCCATGAGCATACATGCATTTTTTCTATGGGATTTCCACACCTTTGTTTCACTTAAATGGACCTAGTAAGTGCTTGCAAAATACACTTGAAGAAAATGAAAATGTGTGAGCATCAAAAGCCTTCTCTTACATAATGATTCTAGGCTCACTCAATGATTTTCCATAATTAATGTTGGATTGGATCAAGTATTATGGCTCTTTGAAAATGTTTATGTGTGGATGAAGGTAATATATGATTTTTTGTATGCAAACAAATGTGATATAATGGAAAATGAGAAGTTAAGGAATTATTGGAGTACAGGGAATTATTGGACTACAAAACACAATAGAAAATGAGAAGTCAAGGAATTATTTGACTACAAAACACAATAGAAAATGAGAAGTCAACAAATTATTGGACTACAAAACACAATAGAAAATGAGAAATTCCTTTTTTTTTTGTAGCATGGTCATTAATATGTTATTACTTGGAAACAAGCCCCACTATGTGTCAAAGGGTCAATGATAGAAAATGATAAGTTAAGGTTTCATTGTCTAGATGGTCAATTATGTTCATGTTGGGAAGTTAAGGAGTCACTTTCTAGATGGTGAACTATATGGCCAACTATGCTCATTTCAGGAATCCTCACCAACCAACACAATATTACATCTAGATTCTAGCTTTATAGGCTTTTTAAAAACTCATGTGAACATCTTATTGTGCATGCATATGATAGACATACTTGTCATTGACTTTCCTTGAACTCCATAGGCAAGAGTCAAATGATATGCTATGCATATATAAGCAAAAATTTATAACTAAAAATTGTTAGATATGATCAATGCCCCACCCTCATTAGGTGCTACCAATGATCCATGGTGCTCAAAGTTGTAAGGCCCCCATTATGAGGAGAAGCCAAATGTGAGCCCGGACATTGGTTGAGTCCTGACTTGTATATCAGATGAGGTCTATGTGACCGGATGGCAAAAAGGTGACTGTTGTGGGTCTAATCTTTGGGTTAGACGGAGTGGTTAAGCTGGTAGCAACTCGAGGCACATTGCATTGAGTTGCGTGGTAAGGGAGTTAAAAGGGGCCCCTATTGTGGGGTCCGGGGGCCGCGGAAGCGGCCCCTGGCTGGGGGGTCCCAGGGGGGCCAGCGGCCCCCCTGGCGGGGGTCCGGGGGCAGCGCCCCCGGCCCGATGGTAAAGGGAATATTCCCTGGAATATTCCCTGGCCGACTAGTGGAGGCTCATATGGTAGGTCGGTCAGCAGGCCGACCTAACGACCTTCGCGGGCTATAAAAGCTAAACCCCTTCGCAGCCATCTCACACTCATCTTTCACCCAGTCAGAGTTGTTGTTCCAGCTAGCCTTAAGCTCTTCACCTATCTTCTGTCTAGATCGCCATCTAAGCTTCACACAGTGGAAGCGCACGGGTGGACAGAGCCATCTTTGTATCAGTTGTTTGGAGTTAAAGAATTTTACTGATTCTCCTCTTATCTGTTGTGTACTCTCTATCTCTTTCTCAGATTCTGTTCGCTGCGCCGTGTAATATTTTACATGGTATCAGAGCCCAGGGGGCTCTAGAGATCGGAGAGCGTGCAAGAGGCAAAGGCTTCAACAGTAAAGAGAAACGATGTCGACTCCGGGAAGCAGTTCTGGCGCATCAGGAAGCGGTGCAGGAGGTGGTGCTGCTGTACCGGCTATTCAAACACTGAGGATTCGTCCACCAACCTTCAGCGAAGGCAAGTTAGATGGTACAAACTACACCTTGTGGAAGTTCAAAATTACAACTATCCTTGATTCTTATGAGCTTCTGGAGACTGTGCTGGGGACTGACGCAGAACCACAGCCTACCCCCGACCCATCAAATCCTAGTGTGATGATTCCTCCGAATGCAGATCTTCTACGAGCTTGGAAACGAAGGAATGCAGATGCATTGTGTGCCTTAGTTACAAGCTGTTCTGACAGTGTTTTGACTCTGATTCAGCATACAACCAAAGCGTCAGAGGCTTGGAATGTACTAAGGAGTCAGTATGAAACACGAAACCAAACAAGGATTCAAAACTTGGAGAATCAACTAGCAGCGGAGAAGTTTGCTGAAGGAGAGACGGTTGAAGCATTCATCACTCGGATTAAGAATCTGCGCGACCAGATGGCTGGCGCTGGGATACAAAAGACTAGCGAAGAGCTAGCTCGGAGGTGTCTTCGGATTTGTCCACAAAAGTTTGATGGACTAGTAACTGCCCTTAATACTCAGGTGAGACCTCAAGCTTTGACTTTTGAGGAGTTTTGTGCATTATTAATGGAGGAGGAGTTGAGGCTGAAAGCCCGAGAAGGAAGCAACAATGGAGATGCTGCATTCTCTGCCAATGCAAAAGGCAAAGGTGTTTCCTCCACCAAAAATGATGGTGACAAAAAGAAAAAGGGCGGCAAGAAGAAGTTTCAAGGAGAGTGCTTCTACTGTAAGAAGAAAGGACATGCAATTGCAGATTGTCGTGTCAAGAAGGCAGATGAAAAGAATGGTACCCTTAAAACTAAAGGGAAAGAGACAGCCAATACGGCTGAAGCAGAGTTGGAATTATTCATGGCGACCATTGAGGAAGTGTGCTCCTCGGCGCAAGAAGAATCTACCACTGACTCTTGGGTGTTGGATAGTGGGGCCTCCCGTCACATGACCAACAAGAAAGGTCTATACAGTTCTATGCAGCCTCTACAAGAATCCATCACTGTGACGGTTGGAAATGATGCTAAATGCCCTGCTGCGGGCACAGGTACTATTTCTTTTGTTGCTGCAAATGGTGAAGTCAAAAAGCTTTCAAATGTGTTGTATGTTCCCGAAATCAGGAGAAATCTCTTATCAGTTGCTGCCATAACTGATCTTGGTCATGAAGTGAGGTTCAAGAAGACAGGTGCAGAAATTATTGATAGTGCTGGCACAATTGTTGGCAAAGGAGAAAGAAGGAACAACCTGTATGAGCTAAGTGCTCTTACAGCCACCGCTGGAGTGGGCACAAGTAAGCTTTGGCATGAAAGGTTTGGACACATCGGATTTGCAGTATTGAAGGAGATGCAAAAGCAAGGTATGGTTGCTCACCTACCTACAATAACTGAATTGAAGGAACCATGTGAAGCTTGTATGATGGGCAAGCAACAGAGAAAGGCATTTCCACAAGAAAGCAAGAATAGAGCACATGCTCCTCTAGAGTTGGTGCATGCTGACTTGTGTGGTAAGATGCCTACACAGGCCTTGGGGGGATCTTCTTATTTTATGTTGATTGTCGATGACTACAGTAGGAAGATGTGGGTGTACTTCCTTCGTGATAAGGCTCAAGCTTTTGGTAAGTTTAAAGAATGGCTAATACTTGTTGAGAATGAAACAGGGAAAAGTGTGAAGAAATTTAGAACAGATGGTGGTGGTGAGTTCAACTCAAAGGAGTTTGAAGGCTTTTGCAAGAGCAAAGGGATCAAGCGTCAATTGACGACGCCTCACACACCTCAGCAGAATGGTGTTGTGGAACGCAGGAATCGTACCATTGTGGAGATGGCAAGATGCATGCTAAAGGGCAAGGGATTGCCTAACCATTTTTGGGCTGAAGCTGTTAATACTGCAGTCTACATTCTAAATCGGAGCTACACAAAGGCTCTCAAGGGAAAAACACCTCATGAGGCTTACACTGGTAAGAAACCATCTGTTTCACATTTCAGAATTTTTGGATGTGAATGTTATGCACATGTTCCAGATGAGAAGAGAAACAAGTTACAACCAAAAAGCAGAAAATGTATCTTCTTGGGTTATAGTGATGAGCAGAAGGCTTACAAGTTATATGACCAAGAGGCAAAGAAGATCATCGCGAGCCGTGATGTGGTGTTCAAGGAGGAGCCGCATACAGTGGAGGAGGAGAAGGCAAGGTCTTCCACTTTATCATCAAGCGAAGAAGTAGTCCACTATGAACCTGTCCCGAGAGCTATCCCTATCCTTAAGGAGGAGGAAGCATCATCTTCAGATGATGAGGAAAAAGTTCACCAACCTGACATCACCCCACCGGAAAAGCCATTGCCGCGCTGGGTGAAGCAGCTCTATGACCACAATAATCCTAGGCCTGCATCTGTTGAGGAGAAGGCAGACGGACCAAGGAGGTCTCAGAGAATAGAGGAGCAAAGGAGGGCTTCTGCTCACATAGTCAACATGGCCTTGATGGTTGAGATTATGAGAGAAGTAAAGGAGCCAACTGACTTAGAAGAAGCACTTGCAGATCCATCATGGAAGGCTGCTATGCAGGCGGAGTATGACAGCATAATGAAGAATGACACTTGGGAGCTAGTGGATCGGCCAGCAAAGCGGAAGATTATTGGCACCAAGTGGATCTGGAAGGTAAAGTACAAGGCTGATGGTACCTTAGAAAAGTACAAAGCTAGACTGGTTGCCCAAGGATTTTCACAAGTTGAAGGGTTTGATTTTCAAGAGTCATTTGCCCCAACTGCCAGAATGACCACTATTCGCACGGTACTTGCAGTGGCTGCCCACAAGAAGTGGCCAGTGTACCAAATGGATGTTAAGTCAGCGTTCTTAAATGGTGACCTCAAGGAGGAGGTGTACGTGGCTCAGCCACCAGGGTTTGAGGCCCCCCATTCTGAGAACAAAGTGTGTAAACTGAAGAAGGCATTGTATGGGCTGAAACAAGCCCCCAGAGCATGGTACCAGCGGATAGATAGGTTCTTTTTAAACCTAAACTTCAAAAGATGTGCCTCAGATGCTAACTTGTATGTTTACAGGGATGGTAAAAAGTCTGTAGTGATTGTCCTATATGTGGACGACCTTCTTATTACAGGTGACTATGAAGATATGATCAACCAAACTCGAAAGGCTTTGAGTTTTGAGTTTGAAATGACAGACTTGGGCTTGCTGCACTATTGTTTGGGGATTGAAGTCTGGCAAGAGCCAGGAAAGATCTTCATCTCTCAGAAGAAGTATGCATGGGAGATCTTGAAGGCATTTGGCATGACCGAGTGCAAGGAGATAGCTACACCTATGGAGGTGAATGTAAAGTTATCCGTTGAGGATACATCAGCACTTGCAGACATTGGGAGGTATAGGAGGTTGGTCGGCAGTCTAATCTACTTGTGTAACACCAGACCAGATATCAGTTTTGCTGTTGGTGTTTTGAGCAGGTTCTCAAACAAACCTCATGAGAGTCATTGGAAGGCTGGGATGCGGGTGCTCAGATACTTGAAGAAAACTCTTGACTATGGTATCACATACAGTTTCGGAACTTCTCTTGTGGGGAACTGTGACTCAGATTGGGCAGGAGACATTGATTCCAGGAAGTCAGTTTCTGGTTATTGTTTCTCTTTGGGTTCAGGAATTTTCTCTTGGATTAGTAAGAAGCAACCAACAGTGGCATTGTCTTCTACCGAAGCAGAGTACAAGGCAGCTTGTTTTGCTGCATGTGAGGCCGTATGGTTGAGAAGGATTCTATGGCATATGGGAGTGCAGGATGAAGAACCAACTGTGCTGAGATGTGACAATCAGAGTTGCATCGCCATTGCCAAAAATCCAGTGTTTCATGCACGCACCAAACATATAGAGATCCAGTATCACTATGTGCGTGATTTGATGGAGGATGGGATAGTGGAATTGGTCTACTGTCCAACAGAGGAGAATGGAGCAGATATCTTCACCAAAGCACTTACGAAGGATCTGCTTCAAGTTCATCTTCAGAGACTCGGCATTGGGCCGAGGAGATAGTTCACCTATGGGTGGACATTGAGGGGGGGTGTTAGATATGATCAATGCCCCACCCTCATTAGGTGCTACCAATGATCCATGGTGCTCAAAGTTGTAAGGCCCCCATTATGAGGAGAAGCCAAATGTGAGCCCGGACATTGGTTGAGTCCTGACTTGTATATCAGATGAGGTCTATGTGACCGGATGGCAAAAAGGTGACTGTTGTGGGTCTAATCTTTGGGTTAGACGGAGTGGTTAAGCTGGTAGCAACTCGAGGCACATTGCATTGAGTTGCGTGGTAAGGGAGTTAAAAGGGGCCCCTATTGTGGGGTCCGGGGGCCGCGGAAGCGGCCCCTGGCTGGGGGGTCCCAGGGGGGCCAGCGGCCCCCCTGGCGGGGGTCCGGGGGCAGCGCCCCCGGCCCGATGGTAAAGGGAATATTCCCTGGAATATTCCCTGGCCGACTAGTGGAGGCTCATATGGTAGGTCGGTCAGCAGGCCGACCTAACGACCTTCGCGGGCTATAAAAGCTAAACCCCTTCGCAGCCATCTCACACTCATCTTTCACCCAGTCAGAGTTGTTGTTCCAGCTAGCCTTAAGCTCTTCACCTATCTTCTGTCTAGATCGCCATCTAAGCTTCACACAGTGGAAGCGCACGGGTGGACAGAGCCATCTTTGTATCAGTTGTTTGGAGTTAAAGAATTTTACTGATTCTCCTCTTATCTGTTGTGTACTCTCTATCTCTTTCTCAGATTCTGTTCGCTGCGCCGTGTAATATTTTACATAAAAATGAAGTTCGTAAAACTTTATTAGAAGAATTTCTAAGTATCATGGGAATCTTTTGACTTTTCCATAAGCAATAGTTGGATATGCTATGTCATAGTACTTGATTTTTCATTAAATAATATAAACTATCATATGCAATAGCTCATCAATCAATTATACACAAGCATGCATTTTTCAAATTTAAATTAGTAGTGAATGTAAATCATCAAACTTGTAGGCTATATTATTATTTTAACTATGCCATAAGAAAGCAAAAGCTAGTCTAGCATTGGACTTTGAGTAGACCATCATGAATTATCTCTTTTATTTTTTAAGAGAGTACCAATATCACATACATAAGCTTAAGCTAGATATGACCTTTTCATATATATAAGCTTAGATTGTAGAATTGGTAACCTGCTATGCAATGAATAGAGATTAACTATGTCAACAACTTTATATTTCAACTAGAAATTTTACACTTACTCAGATGTAATTGATTTTTAATTACTTGATAGAAAATTTAAAGTCTTTGTGCTATTTAGTTTGTGGTAATAACTTTTAAGGTTTAAGGTTGGTGGATCCATGACCTCACATTTACCTCAATGTTGGATGAAACTATGTAGTATTTGGGGTTTCACATGCTAATAAGTGGCTAGGGCTTACATGAAGAATCCAAATGGTTCAATCTCTCCTACCTATCTAACCCCAAAGTTATTACTACACCTCACCCAAAACTACAAGAACATAATCCAAGAAGTAAGATGTAAGAATAACTAATACTTCACTCAAGATTAAGCATAATCTCCATCACATATTGGCTCAATAATTCTATACATACAAACTCACCCTATAGAAGCATACACCATCCATGATAGGATTCATCCATGTTAATCTTAAGAGGAAATGGAGTTAATGATGGATGGAAGTCAAGATTGAGAAGGCCTAGTCAACTACCAAAACCTATTCTTGGAAAGAGAGAATGTTTTCAAACTTTGTTGTATTAATTTAGGTATAATTCTCTTGATTAGTTAACTTCAAGTTTATTGAAAACATATTTTAAATGTTAAAATTCCAAATTTATACAATTATTTTGTAATAAAATTATATTATTGATTCTAAAATTAAAAAATATAGTAATTGTTGAGAAATTTAGAAAAGGGGAGTACATGGAAATGAAGCTCAATAATAGCTCTATTTTATGAATTTGTTCTTTAAATAGACCTTTTTAGGATTTACAAATTAGAATATATTAACAACTCTATTTGATGAATTTATTATTCAAACAGACTTATTTAGGATGGATTGAACTTGTGAGGATCCCATTATAGTAATATACAATATTTACCCTTAAACTTGAAAATGATTCTCTATATTAGACTGCAACCTAAGTCAAGGTCAAAGGTAGCAAGTTACTAATGGTATAAGATACAACCTACACAAATTATAAATGAAAGGTAATAATCCAAATGATTTTCTAAATAAAGAGTGATAATTAGCAAATATAAGAACATTATAGATTAAAATTGTACATGTGATCTCTTATTACCTATTGGCAAGGACTTTCTTCTTTTTCCTACCTATTCAAAATGTAGTAATACATAATACAATTAAAAAATAACAAATTGCAATAATGAAGGAGTGTGTGTGTGTGAGTTTTAATCTCTCTCTCTCTCTCTCTCTCTCCATTTTCTATTTTTCAAATAGGTAATATTATAATCAATATTGAATGGTTGAACAAAATGTAAAAAATTACATGGTGCAACGAACAAAATTTAAGCAAGGAGTAGAGAATACATATTAAATATGAGAAGAACATAAACTACTTTAATGTCAAATGAATCGATACAAAGATGGTTTTGTCCACTTGTGCGCTTCCACTATGAAGCTTAGATGGCAATGTAGAGGCAAATAATAGGTGAAGACCTTAAGGCTAGGCAGAAAAACTCTAACTAGGTGAAAGATAGATTGAGGATAGCTTTGGAGAGGTCTTCCTTTTATAGTCTAGGAAGTTAGTCTTGTCAGCCTATCTGACCATATTATGAACCTTTCCTAGTCAGTCATGCAATATTCGAGGGAATACTTTTTTTTATCATCATCAGGCTAAGGGTACTACGGGACCACTAGCTCCCTTGAGGCCCCCTATCCAAGGTTTACTTTCGCGGCTTCTTGATCCCAAAATAGGGACCCCTGATAACTCCCACACTCTACAAATCAATGCATTGTGCCTCAAGTTGCTACCAACAGAACTACTATATATAACTCAAAGGCTAGATCCACAAAGGTCACCTTTTTGCTATCCTATCACATAGATCTCATCTGATATACAAGCCAAGACCCAACTAATATGTGAGCTCACACATGGCTTGTCCTCTTAATGGGGGCCTTACAACTTAGAGCACCATGGATCATTGGTGGTTGTAATGTTCTTCGCCCCCATTTTTCTACATGAACTAGCATTAAGGGGGAAGGGGAGTGAAATTCTAAGGTTAGAAGAAACCTTAGTGGAAAGAAAAAGGACAAAACAATTCAAAAATGAACTGCCACCATTGATTGATCACCACCACCCCTCGATCCTATCAAATTTCATCATTCTAATGGTTCCATTCACTATGCATTATGACCTATGCCTTCGACAACATCACTAATCTCCTAGTTGACAACACATAATAAGACGCCATTGCTAGCCTTAAGCTAAGGATATAAAGCCTTAGCTTAGGCTAATTATAGTATTTGTTTTCCGTGGCAGTTGTTGCATTGAGGGAGGGAGGGAGGGAGGGAGGTAGAGGAGGTGAGGAAGAAGAGGGGAGAGGAGAATAAGTGGAGAGGTGAGAAGATGGAGAGAAGAGAGGAGAAGAAGATGAGAGGTGAGTAGGTGGAGAAGAAAAGAAGTGTGAAGAAGAGAAGAGAGGAGGTGGTAAAGAAAAGGTAGTGAAGAAGAGAAGAAAAAGAGACGTGTATAGATGGAGAAGTAGAGAAGATGAGAGGAAGAAGAGAAGAGAGGAGGTGGTAAAGAAAAGGTAGTGAAGAAGAGAAGAAAAAGAGACGTGTATAGATGGAGAAGTAGAGAAGATGAGAGGAAGAAGAGAAGAGGAGGATAATAGAAGAGGTGAAGAGAAGGAGGAGAAGAGAAAGAAGGGAAGAGAAGAGGTGGTGAAGAAGAAGCAAAGAAGAAGAAAAGAGGGAGTAGAGGAAAAGAAGAGGAGGTTAGAGAGGAAGAGAGTGAAGAAAGAGAGAGTGCAAGATGAAGAAGCAAGAGGAGATAATCTCCATTCGCAAAGAGGAGCACCACTATGGCTCGCAAAGGTCTTTCATCTATCTTCTTTTCCTTCATACACTAATGCAAGTCCTAGAGAAGTCTCAATCTCACAAGGAGTTGCCAAACCGTTTACAGTTCAAGACTAAGCTTGGAGCTAGTGTCCTAGATGCCATGATCGGCCAAAAGAGGTAGTATTCTAGAGCAAGGAGTGTGGTAGCTACCAATGGAATCACGAACGTGATCAACATGCCATCACACGGGACAAAAAACAAGGTTCTTTCACAAATTAACATTCATTTAATACATGGCTAGGAACATAAATAAAGAAGTCAATTTGGTAAAGAAATTATAGCCAGATGAAATGTTACAACATGTAAAGGCTATTAAATTAGAGTTTTATAATTAAAATTTAGGATAAATTGACTTAGATAAATTATCTTATGTTGCTTATAAATAAATAATCTCATCAAGAATAAATTATTTTTGTATTTTATAAATGGTAAAAATGTAGAAAATGTTGTAAATTGCATTAAGAATAATTCTTTTTGCATTTATAAATTGTGCAAACATAGGGAAAGGTAAAATTTTACATTAAGAATAATTCTTTTTGCATTTATAAATTGTGCAAAGGTAGGGAAAGGTGGAAAATTATACCAAGGATATTTCTCTTTGCATTTACTAATGTTTTAAATATCAAGAAATATTCTTTATGTAGCAATGCATACAAGTTGAACTTGATGCACTTAGGAAATTGATTGAATAATCAAGAATCCTAATATACTAATTCTATGACAAGATAAAAAGAAAAGTGCACTAGACCTTTCCCAAGGCTAGTTGTGGGTCCCTTTTTTGAGGGGAAAAAAATTGCCACCTTGAAGAGTTTGGACCGCCGACCGCGATGGTGAGATTTCACTCTATAGGGGAATCTTTGGGCAAGAGGAGTTGAGGGTGTTAGTGGAGCTCTGGCTGGTAAACTTTTAGAATCTTAGGAACTGCCCAAGCTCCTACTGACTCAAAATGGATTTCCTAAGGCCTCCATACTAATTAAGGATGAAAACCTTGGAGAAATAAAGGCATCCATGCCATTCTTTTGTATGGGTAGAAGGTGACATGCCCACCTTGAGAAATGCCTAGCAATAGGATTGAGTGATCAATTGAGATGATTTTTCTAAGCAATGCTACTCAATACTCTTTCAAATTACATTAGGTTTGCTACTAATGTTATTTGTAATCTTGTGATGTATGAAATAAAACTAATGTATAGGAAGATTTATTTGTAATCTTGTTAAAGAAACATTCAATGCAAGAATGATTTTCCTCTAACAATCAATGGAATCTCCTTTAGAATAATGAAGATTGGCAAAAATTCTTGGTATTCCTCTATGATACATTCCTTTGATTTTGATTGGCAAGATCACTTCATGAGGATCTTGGAGCTCATGTATAATCCTTTGCCACTATATTGGGAGCGTCGGTGGATGCAAAGTGGAGACTGTTGCTTCATCAATGTGAACCAGCTTGCCTACCTCCAAAACAAGCTAAAGAGAATTAAGTGGATGAAAGACCTTAAATGGTCAAGATGTTCATGTTCGATGAATCACACCTAAATCCCATCCTCAACATAGATGGAGAGAAAATTTGCCAAAACCATTATCTTTATGATCAAGTGCTCCAAATTCTCCCAACCAAGTACGTTGCCATTTTAGGGTGCTTACACTACCAAAACTATTGTAAAGTGTGTTTCCCAAATCTTTTCCAAAAATAAAAAAATACTAAAGATATTTGATGAATCCCTAACCCACAAAACCATTGATGTATCTTAATTTCACAATTAGAATTGTTATAACTCAAAAGTCACCCTAGCTTGATTCAAACTATCTACTTGATGTAATAAAGAAATTTAGTTAGCCCTATTGTAAACCATGAATAATAAAAGAATCTCAAAATTTTCAAGATTGTGTGCTTCATACTAACCATATGCTATAAATTTAAAATTCATGGATTCAAATGTTGAAAAAAACCTTAAAGAGAGGCGAGTATTGCAAGCACTCAAGATGTGCAACTAATCTTGCAAATGCTAACAAAACCAAGGTATTGCACCTTCCATATCTATGCTTATCCCGACTAAAGTGCAAGAGAAGAAATTTCTTCTGAAGAAAATCAAACCACCCGATTTTGATAGCAAAGGAAAGGATGTCAAATCTAAGTGAAATTTTGGATTGAATCTATGGAGGATTACTTTGCTACTACAAGTACTGCACCTCCAAATTAGACAATGATAGCAAAATTGAAGTTAACCAATGAATCCCAACTTTGGTGAAAGCAATACTACAAAGACCAAGGGTTTGTGAAGGCGACCATTACTTTGGGACAAGCTAAAGGAAGCTATATGCGGGTGCTACCTCCCACCAGCCTATCGTACACTGAAAATGAATACATTCTTTAGCTTCAAGCAATCTGGATTAACCTTGGAGAGCTACTATTCTAGATTTGTGTCCCTTTTGAATTATGCTCCACTCATGGATATCACCCAACAAGTGTCACTTTTTTCATAGGTGAACTCCTCCCTTGGATACTCATCTCAAAGCCATGTGCCCATCTATCCTACAAGATGCATTAATTCGAGCAAGGCCCATTATACAAAAACTTCAATCAACATCCAAGAGTGGTAGATTTTAGAGACAAAGTTTTCCATATAAAGAGCTGCAAGGATATGCCAAGAGGATCCAAGGACATGGGCAAAGGAAGAAATCCAAGACAAGTGCAGTTGGAAACTTTGTACCTATAGTCAGTAATAAGGAGTTACCAAGATATTTCCATTGCAACGAACCCGACCACTTTAAAAGACAATGTCCGAAGTTAGGGCGGCCAATCTTCCAAGGAAAAAATCATGACCAAAATCAAGCAATTTCAACCACCAAGGGGAAGGTTTCTGGAGTAACCTTCAAAGGAATGACTAAAGGAATAGATGAAGGTGAAGATCCCACTTAAGAAGCAGTCATGAAAAGAGCAATAGTACATGCTATGCTCAACAAGAAGGGCCCCAAGTTCTAGTTCTGAATAATCCACACTTCAACAATCTACCAAGATAAAACCTTTAAATTTTTTATTGATTATGGAAGCACCCACTCATTCATCTCATTGAAGTGTGCCAAGAGGCTAGGAGTAAACACTGGACCTGCATCTAAATTATCAGTGGAATTGGCAAATGGGAAAGATGTAAATTTTTCTCAACAGACTAGAAGAATGGATTTTAACTTAGGAGGAAATCTTTCCAACATGGGGTTTAAAGTCATGAATTTAGGAGCTTACAAGTGCTTGTTAGGAATGGATTGACTAAACCCCAATGACACTCAAATTCATTGTAGGAAAGGTCAAATTATGTTGCTAGATCAAAAAGGAGAGTTAGTAACCACTCAAGGTGAAGCTCGAAACCTTAGGATTCAACTAGAAAATCTTCTTGGATCATGAAGGGCCTAAGAAAAGGACTGTCTATCTACCTAATCAAACTTAATAAGATTAAGCAAGGAAAGAAAGCTAATGAAGAATCATCCTAGCAAGAGGAATATGCACATGTATTTCCCAAAGAGCTAACAGAAATTTCTCCACCAAGAGAAGTTGATCATGAGATCAAGCTAACACCAGGAGCTATGCTAGTAGTAAAGCAACCCTATCATATGTCCATTCCAAAAGCCATTAAGTTAAAAGAATAACTTAATAAACTTTTGGATCAAGGATACATCAAGCTAAGTAATCCACCATAGGGAGCCACAGTGTTGTTCCAAAAGAAGAAGGACAGAACCCTTTGTCTCTGTATTGACTACCATGGACTAAATTTGGTGATGATCAAGAACAAGTATCCAATTCCAATGATAGATGAATTACTTGACCATCTTCAAGGTGCAAAGATATTCTCAAAGATTAATTTACGATCAAGCTATTACCAAATAAGGATCAAAGAAGAAGGCATTCCAAAACTACATTTAATACAAGGTCTGACCATTACGAACTCATTTTAATGTATTTTGGGTTAACCAATGCACCTGCAAACTTTAATAGGCTGATGCAAGACATTTTTTGGCCCTATCTTGTGACTTTGTTCTTGTGTTATTTAATGATATCCTGACCTAATCAAAGAAGGATGAAGATCATGAATTGCAAGTCTGAGTTGTCCTTGAAACAAT
Organism: Lygodium microphyllum; assembly: GCF_053477565.2. NCBI lineage: Eukaryota > Viridiplantae > Streptophyta > Polypodiopsida > Schizaeales > Lygodiaceae > Lygodium > Lygodium microphyllum. The sequence goes on along the minus strand of NC_141137.1, from coordinate 49,799,388 downwards.
GAGGATACACAAGCTTTATGCCAAGAAGAAGAAATGTGCCTTTTGTAAGAGGCAAATTGAATGCCTTGGGTTTATAGTCTCTTATAATGGGATTGTTATAGACCTTTCAATGTTAAATATGTACAACCAATGATAGTTAAGAAAGTCCAAATTTTTATAGGCTTGATAGCATGGTACATGATTTTTATCAAGGATAATGCCTTGATTGCCACTCTAACTCACTCAAAAGCAAACAACCATTGTATGGACTCCCATTGAAATAGTCTAGCTTTGAGAAGCTTAAAAAGAGTGACCATAGCTCCTATTCTAAAACTACCTGACTTGAACCAAGAATGAAGTTCTCACTGATGTAAGCTCTCTTGCATTAGGTTGTGTGCTCATGCAAGAAGGCCATTCGATAGACTACTCTCTACGAAGTTGAAAATTCATGAGAAGAACTATGCTACCCATGATCTAGAGCTACTTGTTGTAATTCATACTCTCAAACTATGGAGACATTATTTTCTTGGTAGTAATTTTACCTTAGTCAATGACCATAAAAGTCTCAAATGAATCTCGACTCAACCCAATCTAAACATGAGGTAATGATGATGGATTGAAGTCTTGTAGAAGTACGAATTCAAGATCAAGTATAGGCCATGTAAGAAGAATATCATTGCAAATGACCTAAGTTGCAAAGCATTTCTCAACACCCTTATCTCAGAAGAACCCTCTAAGGCAAGATCTCTAACAACAATGGTGTCAATGCCTAGTAATCCATTCATAGAAATGGCTAAGGAGGAAGTATGCAAGGACCCAAGATACCAACAGATGATAAAAGAAGTCCTATCCAAAGAGACACACCCTAAGTTCGAGTTCAAGTGTTTGAACTTCTCTAAAAAAGGACTTACCTACTTCAAAGTGAGACTGTGCATTCTAAGAATTCAAGATCTCAAGAAGAAGATACTTTGGGCATCCCATGATTCTCCTTTCTCATTAGGACATCTAGGCTATGCAAAGACTCTAAACATGGTAAGGAGAAGCTTTCATTGGGAAAAGCTCAAAGGAGGTGTACTTGAATATATCATTGAATGCCTAAGCAATACAAGGTTCAGATATTGCAAGGATCTTTGTGAAGATCTTTAGGCTGCATGGATTGCTAAAAAGGATCATCAGTGATCGTGATTCTCTCTTCACTTCATTTTTAGAAAAGTTTATTTGAGGCCATTGGTAATCACTTTGTTTCAACACCACCTATCATCCTCAAACTGATGGGAAAACTAAATGAGTCAACCATGTCATTGAAGATATACTTAGAGATTATTGTTATAGGGAGCATAAGTGATGGATACAATACCTACCTTTGGTGGAGTTTGCTTACAATGCATCCTATCATCAAAGCACGTAGATGACCCCATTCCAAGCCTTGTGTGGACAAGAGTACCTAACCCCACTAAACTTTTCAATCCTTACCTTAAAGGTAGAACCTCCAAGATGATGTTGGAAGAAATGGATGAGAAAATTAAGACTATTAGATAAGATACCCAGGCTACCAAGGATCAATAGAAAGCATATGCTGATCTAGGAAGGCAAGAATGGGTCTTCAAAGAAGGAGATATCATTTTCATTCGTGTTCGTCCTAAGAAGGGATTTTTATCCTTAGGAAATACAAAAAACTAATACCAAGATTTGTGGACCATATAAAATTCTCAAGTGTCTAGGACTCAATGCTTATAAGCTACAACTTCATGAGCACCTAAAAGTTCACAATGTATTTCATGTTAGCCTTCTAAAAGGTTATGTACCCAATCTTGATCATGTTCTTAATTATCAACAAGTTGTAATTCCAAGCCAAGGAGTCCTTAATCTTTAACCTAATAGCATATTGATGTAAGAGAATGCATCCTTAGAAGCAAAACTATTAAGGGGAATACCTCATCTAGTGGAAGGACTATCCTAAAGAGGATGCTATTCTGATGGATAAGGATACTCTATGTAAAAAATATCCCCAATTTCTTTTTTAATAAGGAACTAGGGACCCAATAAAATCATAGAAAGATCTTCCTCAAATGTAATGGACCCTACACTTGCATTGCCTTGCAATGACTATCCCACCTTATCCTTATAATCATAAGCCTTGGTGATACAAGTAGTCAAGTAGTGCAGCATGAGCATTAATGAGTCCTAACCCACAAGTACTATAATCTCTATTTTTTTCGAATCAAATCCAAAGTTCTTTCAAGATGAGGACATCTTAATTTCTCTAAAAGGAAGATAATGTAATGTTCTCTCCCCCCCCCCCCCCCCCCCTTTTTCCTATGAACTAGCATTAAGGGGAGGGGGGAGGAGGGGGAGGGGGGAGTGAAATTCTAAGGTTACAAGAAACCTTAGTGGAAAGGAAAAGGAGAAAAAAATTTGAAAACGAACTCCCACCACTAACAGATCATTGCCATTCCTCGATCCTATCAAATTTTGTCATCTGATGGTGTCATTCACTGCGCGTTATGACCTATGACTTTGACAACATTGCCAATCTCCTAGTTAATAGCCCCTGCACTATCACCAATCTCCCACTTAATAGCACATAATGAGATGCCATTAATAGCATTGAGCTAATGCTATCAAGTCCTAGCTTAGGCTTATAGTTTTTGTTTTCTTTGCCAATTGCTGCATAGAGAGAGATAGAGAGAGAGGGGGGGAAAGAGAGTAGAGGAGGTGAAGAAGAAGAGAAGAGAGGAGAAGAAGAGGAGAGGTGAGTAGGTGGAGAAGAAAATAAGTGTGAAGAAGAGAAGATAGGAGGTGGTAAAGAAGAGGTAGTAAAGAAGAGAAGAAAAAGAGACGTGGATAGATGGAGAAGTAAAGAAGAGGAGAAGTAGAAGAAGAGAAGATAATGAGTATATTAAAATAGGTGAAGAGAAGGAGGATGAGAGAAAGGAGGGAAGAGAAGAGGTGGTAAAGAAGAAATAGAGAAGAAGAAAAGAGGGAGTAGATGAAAATAAGAGGAGGTTAAAGAGTAAGAGAGGGAGCGAGATGAAGGAGCAAGAGGAGAACATCTGTAATATTCCCCCAGTGCTCCCCCCGTGCCTTCCCCCATAAGAACCCCCCCTTAAAATTTTTTAAATTTAAGACCAAATTTTTTTACTCTCCCTCTCTCTCCCCCTGCCGTCTGCATGTCAGGGAGAGAGAGTGTGTGTGTGAGTAAATAGAGAGGGGGCATGCAGCCCCTTAGGTGGGAGGGGTCGCGGCCGATAACGGCCGTCTTCCCCCCCATACCACCTCCCTCCCCCATTATAAGGGAATCCCCCCCTCCTCCCTGGTGGACAGAGCGCCCCCCTCCCTCATCGACGACAGCATGCCCCCCTCCCTCGACTGGACAGGAAGTGCCCCCCTCATCGTCAGAAACCCCCCCTCCACCTCGTCAGGCGGAAAACCCCCCTGTGATGTGTGAGAGAGAGAGAGAGAGAGAGAGAGAGAGAGAGAGAGAGAGAGAGAGAGAGAGAGAGAGAGAGAGAGAGAGAGAGAGAGAGAGAGAGAGAGAGAGAGAGAGAGAGAGAGAAGAGAGAGAGAGAGAGAGAAGAGAGAGAGAGAGAGAGAGAGAGAGAGAGAGAGAGAGAGAGAGAGAGAGAGAGAGAGAAGAGAAGAGAAAAAGAGAAGAAGAAGAAGAAGAAGGGAGAGTTAGAAGGAGAAGAAGAGAAGAAGAAGAAGAGGGAGAGAGAGAGAGAGAGAGAGAGAGAGAGAGAGAGAGAGAGAGAGGAGAAGAATAGAAGAAGAAGAGAAGAAGAAGAAGAGGGAGAGAGAGAGAGAGAGAGGAGAAGAAGAGAAGAAGAAGAAGAAGAAGAAGAGGGAGAGAGACAAGGAGAAGAAGAGAAGAAGAAGAAGAGGGAGAGAGAGAGAGGAGAAGAAGAAGAAGAAGAAGAAGAAGAAGAAGAGGGAGAGAGAGAAGGAGAAGAAGAGAAGAAGAGGGAGAGGGGGAGAGAGAGAGAGAGGAGAAGAAGAGAAGAATAAGAAGAAGAAGAAGAAGAGGGAGAGAGAGAAGGAGAAGAAGAGAAGGAGAAGAAGAGAAGGAGAAGAAGAGGGAGAGAGAGAGGAGAAGAAGAGAAGAAGAAAAAGAAGGAGAAAAAGAGGGAGAAAGAGAAGGAGAAGAAGAGAAGAAGAAGAAGAGAGAGAGAGGAGAAGAAGAGAAGAAGAAGAAGGAGAGAGAGAGAGAAGAGAGAGAAGCTTCTTCACTCCCTCTCCTTAAAGAGAGGTCACACACCCCTCTCAACATCTCCGGAAATACGCCCCTCCCCCTTCAATCTCTTCCTCCACTCAAGGAGAGGCGGTGAATCTTGCATAGGAGAGTGCGAGAACTCTATCACTTGTACACACATCTTCGAGTATGGCCCCAAAGCGTAGTTCCACAAAGGTGGCCGGAAACCCTGCAAATGTGGATGGAGGTTCGAAACAAGGTGGCACCGCAACCGCGAACGATTCATCAGGCATCAATACCATTGGAATCACGGCATCACTCCAAACCCAAGTTGCTCTATTATTAAATCATAGGTTATAATTATCACAGTGAAAAATCATATTCACATGCATCGCATTAATTGCGTGTTTGATAATTTCGTAAGTATGAACTTAGTTGTGATGTATGTAACAAGAAAGATAATTTTAGTCATAAGATGTCACCATAATAGGTGGAATTGATTAGAAATTGCATGGTAAGTTACCAAAAATTCTTGCATAAATTCTTTCATAAAGTGCATTGCTCCTTGCACAAGTTCTTGCTTAAAATGCATTTCAGTGGACATTGAAAGAAACAAAGTGCATGTCCGTATCGCAAGAAGGATTCTAAGGTACATGTTATAGCTACAGAAAAGATTAAAGCACAGCTAGACTCATGCAATAATTACATTAAGTTATAAGGATCAGATCATTCAAGAAGGTTATAGATCGTGTAAATAATTACATAGAGGATAAGGTTAAGATTGCATGCATAGAAAGTACCTTCACATGTGTGGCATAAAATATCGTATGGATTATATCAAAATTGTAAGCATTGAAATGAAAGCATGGCATTACGTTGCATGCTTTAAAGTTTTTGGGAAAATTCAATGTTGTTTGTAATTTACCAACTGGGACTGAGATCCATGAATCCCATGACAGTCCTTGGTGACTTCAAGAGGGATAGGTAAAGGCTTAGTGCTTGTGAGCATTATTAAGAGGGCTTAAGAAGATTATACTTAAGTCGGAGTAGGAACTATTCTAATCAGAACCATCTTGACCAGCCATGGTCAAGGGGATAGAGAATCTTGATCAATTAAGATCAAAGATAAAGGTACATAGGTACTACAAGGGATCTAGGAAGTTGACCAACCAAGGACAACGGGGTTGTCCATTATCTATCTTGCAAGGAGACCTAAGGTAAGGATAATTAGGGTTGGTAGGGTACAAACCCTAACTCGAAGATAAAGGGGAAACAAGCAACCTAGCTTGCCAAGCCCTTGGAATCTTGCCAAGTCGCGAACGATCCAGGATCGAATTCTAGGAGCATTCGGGAAGAAGGAATCACACCTTAGCAGTTGGTCATACAAACGGCCTCCGAAATGATCATGATTGTACACCTAGGTACATTGTTTGAATTTCCTTGCTCAAAGAACTAATTCAAGGAAAAACACTTAATGCTTCAGGTTAAAAGCCTGGAGGGAGAGGCAGGTTCAGTTACCTCTGACTGTCTACCTGGCCCTATCGAAGGGGGCTGTTAACCACGCCGGGTATGTGGACCAAACCTGCCACGAGAGGTCTCTTCATGGGTGTTGCTTGGAGCGGGAGGACGCTTGGGTGCCGGGGGAGGCTCTGGATGTAAATTCCTTGCCTCCGAATCCCACACAAGAGGCTGACATGACTCGAGATGGGATCTTGAGGCCCGTGTACTAGTCTACGGGTAGAACTTGGAGCAGCAATCCTGTTGATTGTTGCTGGGATAGCCTTCGGGCATGATACTTGATGTATTCCGAGACTATGATAAATAAAGGTCAAATATTTGAAAAAGGAACTTGATTGACTTTGTTTTTGTATCAGTGCCTAAGTTACATGAAAGAACCTGTGTTTAAATTGATTAATTAAGGAAGCTGCTTTTGCATGTCAAACATAGTGTGGTAGCTAATTAGATAACTAAGCAAATTGAGGAAAGTGCGGTATACGTGACTTGGGTCTGTCCTACGGAAGGGTGGTCCCGGTTAGCTAGGAACTTTTCTCAAAAGACGTGATAACAAAACCATAAAGACCTAGCGTCAGTAGAGTTAGAATCTCGATTTATGTTGTTTTAGGGGAACGGAATGGGACTATGCCTTATGGGCAGAGAGGTTGAGCTTCACATCTCTCTCGTATCCCATTCTCCATGAACCAAGTGCAGCATAAATCCGCTTCGACTCTGTTGTTCCTACGCAAAGTGGTTCATCTGGAGCTCGACACTAGCTACTTCCTAGAGACTTTGTTGATAGGAGAGAAACCCTGACTTCAAGTCGATCCTAAGTGGGAACGGCCGGACACTTCCACTCAGGGCAGACTCGGGAAGACCTAGATCGCAAACCCTGTGACATTCCTTGCGAGTGCCAGGCGGCGCTTTCTAGACTCTCTTCCCAATGGGTTGCTAACTCAGGGGGGGGAGTCACTCATGAATATATGTATATATAACGTGAGTTCAAAATAAGGGGTTTTTAAAATACTATTTTTATATATTTTTTACATACAGAAGGGTGTCATATAAAGGGGTTACTTACAGATTGAATAGAAAAGGGTTGCGTTTTATTCAAGAAAAATTTACAGATTAGGATATTTATAAATAGGCCATGAACGCATGTTATATCGAGGATATATATATAGTGAACCCCCCGAGGCTGCTAGGACGTGTCCCACAAGCAGACGAGCGGACACGTTACAACATCTCCATTTGCAAAGAGGAGCACCACTCCAACTCACAAAGTCTCATCTACCTTCTTTTCCTTCGTACCTTGATGCAAGTCCTTCTACTCTTGGGGAAGTCTCGATCTCGCAAGGAGCTACCAAACTATTTAGAGTTCAAGGCTGGAGCTAGTGCCACCATGGACATCTTCTCATGATGGCTTCAAAGAGGCAATATTCTGGAGTAAGGAGTGCACGAGCTATTGATGTGGTCATCACGAATGTGGTTGCAACATGCCATCACATGCAACACAAGACCATGTTCCTTTCTAAATTAATGTTAATTTAGTACATGGCTAGGAATGTAAATCAAGAAGTCAATTTGGTAAAGAAATTATAGCGAAAGGAAATGTTACAACATGTAAAGGCTATTAAATTGGAGTTTTATAATTCAAAGTTAGGATAAATTGCATTAGGTAAATTATCTTAAGTTGCTTATAATTACATCAAGAATAAATTCTTTTTATATTGATAAATTGTTCAAATTTAAGAAAATGCAAAATTTGTATTAAGAATAATTCTCTTTGCATTGATAAATTGTGCAAACATAAAAAAATGTGAAAATTTACATTAAGGATAATTCTTTTTGCATTTATAAATTATGCAAATGTAGGAACATATGTAAATTTGTATCAATGATATTTTGCTTTACATTTAAATTTTTTTTAAATATCAAGAAATATTCTCTTAATATCTATAAACATAAGAGACATAGATTTTTCTTGGTATTTAAGTGAATTAGGATCATTAAAGAAGATGATCAAAATTTATTGATTAGGAGTACTTCCTAAGGAAGGAAATTCCACTATTACTTCCAAGATCTAATAAATTTTCACAATTTAGAATAAACTCTAGATTCTTAATGAGGTGAAGCGACTAGCCCCCTTGACAAGGGTTGTGAATGAAAGATTGCAAACAGAAACCAATGGCAACTAAGGAAAAGACCTAAAGAAGGAAGGTTAATTGAAGTCTAAAGGGGGACCTAGAAAACTCAAATCCGAAGGGGAACTAGGAAAAAACCAAGAGTTAAAAGAGTTCCGAGTTGGAAGGGATTGCCTCTAAGTTCAGATTTTGCTCAATTGCCTCTCTATTAGGAATATTGCTTGAAGGAAATTGCTTGTGCTTGTAGTAATGCATATAAGTTTAACTTGATGCACTTAGAAAATTGATTAAATAATCAAGAATCCTAATACATTAAGTTTGTAACAGGATTAAACAGAAAGTACACTAGACCTCCTGCAAGGTTGATTGCAGGTCCCTTTTCCAAGGGGAAGCAAATTGTCGCCTCACCCTGATGGCGAGAGGTCGCTCCATAGGGAAATATTTGGACAAGAGGAGTTGAGGGTGTCAGAGAGGGCTCTCACCGATAAACTCTTAGACTCCTAAAAACTGTTTGAGCTCCTATGTGACTCAGGATGGATTTACTAAGGCCCCGGCACTAGTTAGGGGCAAATCTTGGAGAAATAAAGGCCTTCATACCATTCTTCCATATGAATGGCAGGTGAGCAATTGTATAAGAATTTTCTATTAATAAAGAAGCTGTCTTTCAAAAGGTTTGCTTTCATTGTTTGTGTGTTGTGGTTCTTAAATTACATAACTAAACATTGTTAAAAAGTCAATTTTATGTGTACAACTTAAAAATATTAGGTAAGTAGATAATTAAAACTATCCAACAAAGGGGAGCAAGAGGGCATGATTCCCGACCCTAAGGCCACTGTCGGGTGGTCCTAGTAAGTCAAGAGCTTTTCACAAATTCAATGTGTTAGAGAGTAGAAAAATTTAATCCCTAGAAATAATTAGGACATTGACTTTGTATCATTTTAGGGGAACGGTGTTGGAGGGGTTTTTGTCGAAAGGTCGTATCCACCCGGGATCTGAGATAGAAGGAAGTTGAGATAGGAGATGGAAGAGAAGAAAAAGAATAGATAATAGGTAAACATGACAAAGACAAAGCACAATGAATTGAATCAAAATATATTGATAGAACCTGGAATCCCTTGTCTGGCACTACTCAGAAGCACTCTCTAAGCATTAGATCTCCTGGAGCTCCCTCATAGACAAAAAACATGGTTCAAAATAATAGCCTTCTCTCTACTGCTTGAAACCCAAATCTAATGGCTATGTTGGATTTGAAAGGAGGGTAAAACCCAAAGACGTCTAGTCCAGGATCTCCCAGTTTGCCCCTTCTTCTTCTTCGAGTTCAAAGTGTAGTTTTCAGTCTGTCAAGTGCAATTGCGACGTGTGCAATTTTTCCAATCTTTATTTTTTATGAAAAATCCAAAACTGGCTTTAAAAAGCCACTTGCTTTTTGCAGTCACTCTAATCTAGATGTTTTCCTAGCTTTTTGGAAATTTATAATAAATGATATTAAAATTAGGCTAAAATTATCCAAAAATCTAGTATTTTTGGACTATCCATGCCACTCACACTAGCAGTAATGACTCAGATGCCATTGACTCTCTTGATCAATAATAAAGTCAAATGATGATGCACTCCAGAGTTTTTCACACCGTGTCTGCGTAGTGGCACGACATCCACCCCCTTTGAATTTGCACATCATCTGGTATGTGCCAAAATCCTAGTTGTCATCAAATTATGAGTCCTCCTCATCCTCTGTAACCACATCCTTTGCTTTTTCATCTTCCATATCTTCCTGGCTACCCCCTCTATCATGGCCACTATTTTCTTTCAATTCTAGCAACTCATAGGCATTAGATTCCCACCTCTTGAATAATTTGATTTTTTCCCCTGCTACCTAAAGTTTTATGGATGTCCCATCCAACTCATTTAATGCATAAGTAGCATTATCAAACACATGTCTTACCACATAGATTCCAAACCATCTTTTGGAAACTTTACGCATGATGGCACTATGCTGATTGTCTAAATTGCTATCATAAACAAATACCCAATCCCCATCTTGTATGGTTCTTGGCCTCAATCTATGTCTTTTGTCAAACCGTTTCTTGTTTTGTATCCTTGTTGCCCTTAACTTTGCAATTGTTGCATCTATGTCTTCTGACTTTCTTTCCAACTGTCTAATGCATAAGGCCAACAACTCCTCTTGATTCAACTCCTCCTCCCAAGGTAGCATACTCCATGTGACTATCATCTCTTCTATCGTCATGATAGGTTTTTGACTATACATCAATTCTGCAGGCATATATCCTGTAACAGCACTATGAGTTGTTCTCTGTAACAGCACTATGAGTTGTTCTGTCAGCCCACAAGGCATAAGGGAGCAATCGTAGCCACTCTTTTACCTTCTCTCCACATGCTTTTACCAAGGCCTTCACAATAGGTGAATGATCTCTTTCACTTTTTCCATTTCCTTCAGGGTTATAGGTTGAAGTTAAAGCAAGCTTTATCCCCAACTGTGCAAAGAAATCATGAGCTTCATCTGCATCTAGCTCACCCCTATCTGCAGTAATTTTTCCTACACAGCCATAGTGACAAAAGATCTCTTCTAAGGGAATTCTAAGGAAAAAGTACACACGGCATTTGTTGTCTTAGTATGTAGAGCTCTCCCTTCCACTTGATTAGTCAAGTCTTCATGGGCAAGCACAAGATATCTCATTTGCCAAAGACCTATAGGCAGGGTGACTAAATCCACCACCCACTTAAAATGAAGAGACAATGGACATTAGGAGAGTTTTGAGGTCTCAAAAATGCATTGTAAGGGATCCTATAGAGAGAAAATATTTTAGGGAATAATTTTTTTATTTTTTAAAATTTTTATATTTTGGTAGGTAAATATATCAAAAATTGTTAATAAGTCATTATCGCGATATTCTTGTGGTCATATCAGACCTAGAAATCTAGGCCGCCATAAAGGTGACAAGGATTGTCATAATCAAGATCTTACTCATCCTTATTAAAGTGAAAACTAATATTTAATTTGAATTTTATTTGACGTTTGATTACTTCCCTTCATTCTCACCCTATTCTTTATTTCCCATCCTTACTAGTATCTTCTTCGTTTTCCTTTTTGTTTCTAATTCACATAATTTTTCAATCCAATCTTCTAATCACATCCTTAGCTATGGATCAATCATCCAATTATCTTTGTAGCTCTAGTAAAAAGCCTCTCTATCATCTTCATATTGAGTTGGATAGTGAGTATGAACCAATAAGGAAGAGAACAAAACCCATTACCATTAAAGAGTCTACGAAACATATACTCAAGTTTGAAGGAAAGAAGAACCTTGATTTCTGGTTAGATGGCAAGCTATATCCCAAAGATCCTAGCAAAAATAGCACGCTGCCTTTTTATAAGAGGTCTTCATTGTTGAGGTTCATTAGTGATGGTTATAATGGGTTTCTAGGCTATATACTTAACTTGGTTGTAGAAAAGTATGTCCTTAAATTGGAGAATCATCTTTTATCAAAACTTAGCAACGAGTTACTGCAAAATCTAGAAGGCTATCAACAGAGGATTCATTTGTTGGAGAAACACATCAAATCTTATCAATGAAAGAAAACTATTTTAGGACTTCGAAATTGACAAAAGGCTCTTAGAAATATTGAGAGTCTCAGACTAGGAGGAGGTGGTTATAGTAAAAGAATCCAAGCACCAAGGTACATTTTTGTTTCACTTTAAAAAATGAAATATGACTTTTTTTATAATTAATTGTATTGATTTGTGATGTTGATTTTGTTTAGATCTCTTCTTCAACCGAATGCAAGTGAAAGAGATTCTTTCAAAGCATCTCAATTTTACTATCATCTTCTTCCTTCAATAGTTTCAAAAGATATTTTGGAGAAGAAGAAATTTAAAAAGGCAAAGAAACAATGCTTGGAGTCATTTATAAAGGATCTCCCTTTGGATATTGAGTTAGTGTAGAAGACACTAGATAATATTGGTATCAGTTGAGATGCTTATATACAACTTTTCCATCTTTTACAGTCAAATATGAAGGAAGGACAAGTATGTAATTGCATACTTCCAAGGACATCAATGATTAGAACTATTAGATAGAGAGTGAATAACAAGGTAATGGATATTTTGGGTGAGCCTTTCCATATTAAGGCTAGCTTCAAGGGCAAGAAAAGTAAAGTTGTATTCAATGAATTTAATAATATTTTCCTTGACTTTCCCAGCCTACAATGTTTAATTATTAGATTCTATGACTTGTCACTAGAAGAGGTACAAGGAATAGCTAGATTTGTGGTTAAACTTGATGAAAGTGAGATTCTAAAATGTACAAAACTACAAAGGGTCTCTATTACCTTGATGAATAGAGCACTTTCATTAGATCATTACAATCAGTCAATGTCATTTAGTGTTCAATCGGAACAAAACATCTGATGGCTAGGAGCATTCGAGGTAGATACAGAGGATTTTGATATATTGTATTAGGTTTTTCATTGAACACCAATACCTGATGTTATTAAGAGACAACAAGCAAGAGAAGAACTATTTGTTGAAGGATTTGGAAACTATAAGATTGAGTGGCACATAACTGGTGACTTAAAGACACTTAAATGTATGTACAATGTATCCAAGGGAGCCAACTCTAGATTTCCTTGCCTATATTTCATGTCCCTAGCCAGAGAGTTGAACTCAAGCAACTGGAATAGAGGTCCCTCTAGGCATAACAAGGATCCACAGTTTAAGACAGTCCTAGAAATTCCTTTAGTGAATGTCCATATATGTACACTTCATGTGCTTTGTAGGATAATTGAAAAGCTTGTTCATATTTATATAGGATTTGCATAGAATATGAAGCCATTATAAGCTAGAATAGATGCTATAAAAAAGATTAAAAAAGTCTTATCTGCAATTGGTTTGCATGGCGGTAATGTTGTTATTGAACTAGATCTTCAAAAGTTTAAGGATGGCAGTTGTGTCCCCAAAAAACCATCTATTGGTGGAGTGAAGGCTAGAAGGTTCCTAGACTTCAATGGGAGACTTGGTAAGATTAACTCTAGGAATGGTGGCTCAACTATTAGATACAATCAATGGAAGTGCCTACATAATGCAGTTAAGGATCATGCTGAAATGGACAAGCTCAGAATAGAAAAGTCAATGTTAGGGAAACACTAGACAAAGTATTCTTTTATTGTGATAAAACAGAGTGGAATGATGATGATCTCAAAGACTTCAAAAACCAATTGAACCTTTTTAAAAAGGTAATGACAGAAGCTTGGGGTAATCAACACTTTACTCACTATATGGTAAGAAGTTTGTATATGTATGTCTCTTTATTGTCTGACTCATAAAGGGTTTTCTAATTGAATTTCTTTATTTGTTAACTATGCAACATATTTTATACAACCATGCTCCATATTTTATCAAGAAATATGGATCTCTATCTATTTGGTCAACCCAAGGTATGGAAAAATCACATTATCAAGCAAGAACAAAATACTTTAGATACACAAGACAAGGAGGTAGAAGATACAAAGCAAACAGTTTGATAGAGGTCTTTCAATGGTTCTACAAACAAATTTGGCACAAATTCAAGCTCAAAGACACTTAATATGAGAATGCAAGGCTACAAAATTGTCTTGAAAATTCTCTCCCTCAACATCAAGAGTTGCTAGCAATTCCTCTTCATAACCTATAAAATTCTTATCATTTTGACCCCATGGTTTGCCAAGCAATAATCTTCTCTAAGATCAAAAAGGTATTGAATATCATTTAGCAATACATATCTCTTTTTGTTGATGAGATAACCGGAAAATATTGGGACACATTCAAGAAGACGTGTTTCAATCTCTACACTCAACTCTATCTCCTTTTCTTCCACTTTTGTAATGTTCTCACTTTTAAACAAATCAACATCAAATCCCTACACTAACTGGTTCTCAATATCCTCCTGAAACATTTCACCCTTCTCTTCAACTTCTTTGTCTTTGCATGTAATATCCTCCATCTTATTCTCTTGTATTGTATCTGAAGAACAACTATCCACATATTGAAGATATACAAGAAATCCAATATCCTTCTGTACAAGAAGACATTGTTGTTGATTCTAATGAAAAGGGCAATCTGCTTTCCACTTCTTGAATTCTTCATCAATAAGGCTAAACCTTGTTTGCAAAGTTGTTCTAGCAGCATTAGAAGCTTCCATTACATTGCTATAATGGATAAATCCCTCAATCTCTAGGCCTTCCACATGTTTATCATGAAACACCTTAAAATCCTTCAGTTTATCTTCAAGATCCTTCAAAAGCTCTTGCAAATCAAAGGGAACATTGAGCATATCTCTGATGTAAATAAATCTAGATGAATTTCCAGTTGTATGAAGAAAATCAAACATCTTTTCATCACAGGTGACCTCCAGATCCTCCTCCTCCATTCCCTCTAAATAAAGTTTCCTTTTAGTCATCCTGATTACTCACAAAAGAAAATCTAGAAAACAAAAATAAGGGTCATAATATACAAATCCACATTTTCTCATATGCAATAGACTAAAGAAAGATTGCTAAGAAAATTTAAGAAATACAATATGAAAGAAATGAATTAAAACTTTATGCAATAGAGAAAGCATGAAATTCCAAGTCTCATCGATCAAACTTTGTTTAACATTTTCGACTCATGAAACGTGAAAACAATGATTTAGACTGTCTCATAGTTCACAAAATAGCATTTCACATGTCACTTATAAAAAAAACTTGATGAATTCATGTTTTATACATCCAAAAATTTTGAACAAAATAATGCATCAAGAACATCAAAAGCCCATAATTTCACATGTTTACCATACCAATATTGCTAGAAAAACAAAGTAAAACCATTATAGAATTTCTAAGTCCCTGATGTATCTTTCTCCTTTTAAACCAACTAACATCTTCAATGCCTCGAAATTCAAGATTGCAAAGATAAATATTAAGAAAGGTGTGGTACCTGATATTTGCAGGCCTTGCTTCTGAGAATAAATGGTTTCTTGTAAGCATATGATTGGTTTGGCTTGTGATGCTTACAAGATAAAAAAACTAGTCGAAGACAAGACAAGATACCTGAAAGAAATAGTAACCAAAACTCGAACCTAAGTGTTCATATATATATATATATGCCAATAGTCACCGCACGCTTGATAAAAAAGTGAGCTACACTAATTCGGAGGACATGCACTTAAAATGAAAAAAAAAAGAAAAAAACTTGAAAATTGGAATCATAAAAGTGCTAACATGCCGAAAAAGTAAGTGACATGTGGCACAACTTCCCATGCAAAACAGTCTTCAATCGCACATGTGAAATTAAGTACGCACTATAGCCGCCACACATGTAAACCAACATCGTTATAACCCCGATTTCTGAACTGCAAAAGAGTTCTTTTGAAGATAAAACCCTCTCTATGCTCAACCACATCAACACAATGCTAATTTGCAGTACAAAATTATTCTTCCGTGCAAGGGTACTAAATGAGGTTTCATCGACAACATAAGCACTCAACACTCAAGAATGTAAGTTTTTTTAAAAAATATGAGTAAGTTCTAAATCACTTGAATGCTCCTAAATTATCTCCAAAAATGCCAAACGTATGAAACACGATGGGCGCTAGGTTTCTCTTGTCCACATGAGGCCTCCTCACATTTCATATGACTAAGGCCTGCAAGTTTCTGTTGTAACGTGGGTGCTAGGTTTCCTCTATGGAAAAACATATACTGCAAAGTCAAAATTTAAAAAAATTATCAATTAATAAGGATAAAGATGTTTAGGGTAAATAATTTTTTCCAAAAAGTAGTCTAAAGGTAGAGTTGATTCTCGTAGAAGGTTAAAGGTGAATATTCATCGTTGGATAGATGAGTTGAATATAACTAGTTCTGCCTTGTTTGTTATGTGACGTATGAAACGTTAATGGTGTTAGGTTCTCTTTTCCGAGTAAGGCCATATCGTGTTTCATCCGACTTGAGCCTGCATTATTCCCCTGTGCTGTATGAAATGCGATATGGTGTAGAGTTCTCTAGTCTTCAAGGCCTACTCATGTTTCATACGTCTTTCACACAGTTTTATTGAAATTGGATTTAGACTTTGTGATTAGTGTTTGCATGTTGCTTCATGATTGTAGATATATTGATATGAGAGATTAGGAGATATTTCCTAATTTGTTAGTTTTTTTTTTTGGAAGTTTCAGATGGCTAGAACTAAGTCCATTGCAAGGAAGCATAAAGTTTATCCTAGAGGTCTTTCTTGAAATATACATTAGTCCTCCAAGCCTTCCAAACTTTCAAGGAAAACAAATCCAAGAAGAGGTTCTCATAGCATGTGAGGTGCCTTAAGGAGATTAGAAGTGCAATGAAAGCTCTGAATAATGCAATTCCAAAGCTATCTTTTCAGAGGCTTGTCAGAGAAATCTGTGGCAAGCATAGTCTACAGAGCTTTAGATGGACTAGGGTAGGTCTCAACTGTATTCAGGAGGCTACATAGGATTTTTTGATTGATTTTTTTCAATATTCTTATATCTGTGCGGCTCATGCATATAGGCTTACACTTATGGATAAAGACATGATTATTCTCAAGAGATTGAGATACAAGTTTTCAAAGGTCCTTGAGCCAATCCCTCTTTCTGATGTTAAGGCTTTCAATATTTTAAATGTGCCTCCATATAGAAAGAAGAAAAATGATACTGGTCTGAAGGTTGAAGATGTTACGCATGAAAAGGACACAAGATAGCATGAGAAAGAGGAAAATGCCACAATAGAGCAGGGAGATAAATTGAGGGAGTTTAAAAGAAAGAAGAAAGAAGAAAAGGAAGCAGAAAAACTCCCATCTTTTGAAGAGGAGTTATCTACCCTTCTTGAAAGGGCTGACCCTAAGGGCTTCAATGTTTCTTGCTTTTTACATGCTGATATTAACAAGAGATCTGATATGGTATTTTTGGACTTCGATTGTATTCAAATTCTCCAAAATAAAGTGAGAGAAGTAAATGGCTCGATTCTTCTTGTTGGGATGAGGTATAGTTTACGAAAATTTGTTTAAACTCACCATATTTTTCTAGCAATAAACGTTCATGTTGATGCTTACTATCTCCATTCCTTTGCTAGGTGTGTGATGCATGAGCTCCCCTTCGATATACAACAAAAGATTGAGGTTCTTAATCCATCCATCTCATACTATATGAGAAGTGAGCTTGATGCAAGTGCTTTTGACCATTGGTTCAATTCAATTGACTTTGAATATTTGGAGCTTCTTCTAATTCCATACAATGAAAAGTAAGTAATTTGATATTTTTTTAGATTTTATGAGATCTTGTTTTGCTAGATTATTGAATTATTTATATTTTCAGTTCTCATTGTAGCTTAATTGGAATAGACTGTGTGGAAAGACAATGTTTCCTCATCAATTCTATAACTTGAAAGCCATGGAAATGCCAAGTTGTATATTGCCTTTTTGATACAGAGTTTGCAAAAGATTGATTGAAGTGCTAGAGAAAAGGCCTCCCATACCTTATGACTTACTTGCAACAATGCAATATAGACAAGTTGCGGTAAGTTCTTGATTAATATGGTTGAAACATACTAAGAATTTTTTTAAAAAAAACTATCATAAACAAGTTACTCTTGTGGCTAGAGAGTAATTGTAAATGCTAGAAGATTGGTTTAGTTTATTTATCTCAATGATGATAAACTTATAAAGGTAATATGAAATATATTAAAATTTAAGTTAGAGTTTTATTGCAAAATATTCATTTGTAAAAAATAACAATGAACTAAAAATATTTTCTTACAAATGTATGACAGTTTACAAGGGATTGCTATACAAGTGAGCACGTTTGGTATATAAGAGCAAAGCTCTTGAAGTACATAATGACCAATTGTATACAACCAACAAGAAGTGGGAGCTTGGACATTGAAGGAGAGGAGGTGCATGTAGCTACAGCAAGTGAAGCTATGCCTTCAACAACCAAAGCATCAAAGATAGGCAAAATGACTCCTAGAAAGGATGTTCCTTCTCAAAAAAGTAGCTTTGCCTCAGATTGTAAGCCCTTGTGTATAAGTCATAGAGATGGCTGACAAAAATTTGTACATGTATTTTATATTGATAGTAACTGGATTTTATTCTAAAGATGCAATTTTAGAGGGTCCGAATGGTTTGAGCCTCCAAAGCCGTTTAGAGCGAATTTTTTTGTTTTTTAAGTAAGTTAAGAAATCTCCGGCACTCCCACTGTAAAAGTATAGTAAAGGTGCTGTCCATGTTGTTTTTAATTGAAATCGCTAAAGTTGCTATCAAATTGCTCGGATACCCCTGAAATCATCGGAGACTGTCGGGAATATCATAGGGCGCCTTCGCGCAACGAAATAGAACTGAAACCTCGCCAACGGTTCCAGAGCTTGGAATAAAGGTGTTTATGGATTGAATAAAACTTGCTTTATTGCACTCCTTATGTTGTGTCAGGGGAATTACCGACTATTATACTAAATTGTATTCAATATCCTTGCATTGTATATTCTTCTCTCTCCTCGTTGATATTTGTTAAAAAAAATGTTACAAATGTTTATTAATCAAGAAGTGAAATCAGATATATACCTAAATGAATATAATATGAAATAAAAACTTACTCATTTTTACTACACACCCTTTGATTGGAACATCATCCAAGAAGGGCATTGTCAATTGTGGTATAAAATCCCTGAGTCCTCTATTCATAGCATTTGTTATGTGCGCCACTAACTTTGTTGCACCCTGCGGGAGAGTACATATCCATACTAACCCCAAAGGAGTCTTCATGGTTGTGATATCCCTGCTCTCAATTGCAAGCTGAAATTGATCATACCCCAAGTAAAGATCACCCAAAGAATAGATTGCTTTGCTTGCAAAAGCCTCTACAAATTCATCAACCAAAGACCTACACCCACGTTCTTATGGTCACTTTATTGGCTGGTTGCATGTCTTGAATAAATCTCAAAGCCCCATACTTTTTTGGCACAGTAAACCAACAAATTGAGTATGGAAAAAGAGGGGTCCAAGAACTTCATGCAAATCTTTTCATTTAGCAAATCCATTAGCTTTGGCAAGAAAGCTTTAGGCACTAGAATAGGCCTCAAGTTCCATGGTACATGTGGCATAGTAAATATTACCATAGGAGAGACAACATTTGGATCCACACAACCTATTTCAATTAGTTGAAATGAAAATGCATTTCCATGCCTAGCCAAGAGCCACATAAAACAGTCTCTTTCAGTAGACAAAAGAAACCATTCTGCACCAACTTTCAATTCTTGTAATGTTTCAGATGTAAATTGATGATCTATATCTTTAGGATCCCTAAGCTTGGCTGCCTTGACACTTTTTCATACAAATTCTCACTTTTTGGTGGAAGTGGCAAAGTAATTTGATGGACCTAAAAACGGGCCGGCACTGGCTCATGCACTAGCCGGACCTCTATCTCATGCACTCAACAACCCCACGGCCTCGCGGCCAGGAGCGTTGATGACACATACATTGCCTTCCTAAATGTCTTGCATTTGTATTACGTCATTTGTAGTCCACTTTTCTCTCACCTACTACTCCTCAGAGGGAGTCCCTTACACATTGCCTAATGGCACGAAGCACAGACATAGGGGGTCCTCCAACGGCTGAGTGCCGCCACCCCTCTGCGACTCTCCTACACCTTGGGGATTGGCCCCTCGGTGCATCGCTCAACATATAAACATTTCGCACAAACGTCACTCAAGGTACCAAATAAGCGTGTCCAGGAATGTACCATTGTCCTTACTTTTCTTTCCCCTTTAGGACCCTCATCTAGCCTATGGCTTAGGTACCTCACTGCCTCTCAACGTAGGTCATGTCATAATAAACCAATTGCAATGCATATCCAGGAGCTGATCACTGATACTTTTAAATTCTTTTCATGCTCTATGCATTTGGTGGATGCCTAGTGCTCAAACATTTAGCAAAACAGTATTGTGCACAAGTGCAAAAACATCCTTTTAATGGTTTCCAACTACCTATGCATAGAAATCAGCAACTTTCCCATCATCTCACACGGCATTTAGACATATTTCAACTTCTCTACCCTTCCCCGTTTAAATATTGCATCGTTGGATAGATTTATAGGGTATTTTGACATCATTTTATGTATAAAAAATGGGAAAAACCACACTAGAACAAGAAGGTGGGGTTGAACTGAGGCAAATCCTCATGCTTTAGTCTCCACAAACATTCACAAACATTTCTCTTATTTATCCTTATTTTTCGAAACCCAAAACGTATTTTTCCCCTATTTTTTAGGGTTTTTCCACCATTTTCTTGTATTTTTCCTTATTTTCTTGCATTATTTAATTACTAAAAATTCAAAACAGGTTATGGGCTGTGGCCCTTAGTTCCTTCTTGTAGAAAAATGAAAGTTTAGTTGATGTTCCTATTCACTTTCCCATTTTTATGCCAAAACACCATCATTTTCCCTTGATTTTCATGTTTTTCGTGTTTTAATGTATTATTTTGAACCATAAAATGCGTATTTTTCTAATTTTTTGATTATGACCAGCAAGAACTCATAGAAAATAGCAACATGAACAGTTTTTATCCCACATGAACAACATTTCATTCATCAAAAGCCATAAAAGCTCAAATTTCCTTTGAAAATTTTAAATTACCTCTTATTTGCGTGTTTCGGGTTTCATGTCCATGGCTGTAGATTTGGAAATCAGTAGCACTTCATGTCCAGCACCATCACCAATCACCATTTCCAGCCCGTGGAGCAATCCGATCCATGCCGGACAAGCCTCCATCATTCTTTCTTCTTCCTTCTTCTCCCCACATGAACTTGCCTTTAGAAGAGAGAGAGGGAGGAGAGAGAAAGACTGAAATCAGAATTCTTCATAGAGACCACCATTTCTCGGGCGAGAGGCGGCGATAGAGTCCACAGACAGAGGGGAATGAAGCCCCATAATCCATTGGGGGGGTTGTTTGCAGCAGCCATGATGCCTCTCATCCATTCATGGCGCATTTTTCGGGCGCCATCTTCTTCCACGTTTTTTCATGCCTCTTCATTCTCTCTCCACGTTTTTTGCTTCATAAGGTGTATAAAATTTTTGGGGGGGGTCCAAACTCAAAAGGCATGCTCAAATTTGGCCTCCCAAGTGTCCACCTTTTCATATCTTGACCGTTTCCTTGGCCATTTCCCCGTCCGGACTCCGAATTGAGCTCTGAAAAATCCTGGGCGTCCGGCTTAGCATCCCGCATTGGCCAGTAACTCTTGCCAACCCGCACGACTGTCTGAAAAATTATGAAAAATCAACAAGTGTCGCTCGGGCACCTTTAAAGCACTTTGGCGCTTAAAATCGTCCTAGATCGAGCCGCCGCCTTTGACGTTGAATATTTTTCCCTTGATATTCATAATTTTTAGCTATTTTTAAGCACTTCCCGTCACCTAAATTCCGCTCTCATTGGCGACCACGGGATAGGGCGACTCAGCCCGTCGAATCCACGAACATATCTGCACATAAACAACCAAAGAAGCATCAAACTGATACAAAACAATTATATAATAAAACTCAGCACAATGCTCCCCCTACCCCCTGGACAGAACCAAGGCATGACCTCCACAAGGAGTAGGCCTAGCATCATCTAATAAAAGATCCGAAGTGAGTCACTAACCAGCTACTCCAACACAGCCAAACAAAAAAAAACCCTATCAAAGCGGTTGCCCTAGATGGTAGTCTGAACTACTTACCAACTAAAGACAACACAACTAGGAGCTCCTGCAAGGGGAGGTCTCCTATAGCCCGATCAAATAGTATTTTCTTTCAGTACATTTCTTCTTTTAGGGTTTTTATTTTATCAACATACTTGGGCATGTAAAAAGGAGGGAGCTGAGTGTAGTGACCCAAGGAGAGCAGAGCATCGGTCTCAGGACCTGTCTCGGCACCCAAGAACCTACCAAGCCCTCGCAAGGCGACACTTAATCCTTTTCTAACGCTCACTTTTATTTTCGCTCCAACCTTCCTTGTTTGGGTATTATATTTGACAAGAAGCCACCCCTAGGAAGACAAGGTATCGGCCCCGGGTCGGATTCGTCCCCAGGAACCTACCAGGCCTTCGCAAGGCAATGATCAACTGCTTATATATTTTCATTTCTTTTCTTTTCTTTGGTAGGGGTTAGAACCCCTTTTTACACACCTTCGCATTTATATTCATATTTTAGGATGTACAGAGTTTCTTGGCATCATCATTATTATCTTCTGGCAGGCTTCTCTAACTGCCTCACTACTAACAAGAACTCCTAGAACGGTTGCCTAGCAGGCTAGCAGAACAGGGCCACTAGGACGTCCTTCTAAAACAAGTCTTTCAATGTCTAACAATGTCTTTACAGGAGGCAATGACGACTCCAACCTCCCTCAAACATACTTAACCTAAACCTGGAACTTCATGCCTTGGTTGCTGGTCCCCAACAAAAATATATCCCATCGACAAGTACAGATACATACAGAACAGGAAAGAAAGGTACTCGTAAAGGAGAGGTATCACCTGGATTGGCCACAAGAAGCTTCCATCTCGCAAAGGCTCCTCCAGGCTCCACAAAATTCCACGAGCCACGAAATCTGTCCAGCACAAAACTTAAAACAAAAACCCAATTAAATGCACCCGCACTAGACAGGGAAATGGCCCTCTTGGCCTAATGAAATAAAATACTTCACTACAAAACTAAATCGGCCCTCTTGGCCTAACGAAATCTGGAGTTAATATCCAAAGTAGCTAGCCTTCCTACCTTAAAACTAGATAGGTCATTTTAGTCCACGTAATACTGATGTCCTTGGCATATACATCACACCCTCTCAGACTACCCAAGGTGCCAAAGATAGCATATCATAGGTCGACTAGCCCCATGCTACTCATGCAAGTTAGCTAAAAGCTTGATCTTGTTTTTTTTTTTTTTCTTTTTAATCTTATGGTTTTCTTCTTGTAGAGCTACCAGTCCAAGCCTTTCCACAAATAACTCATCAATAAGACCGATCCCTTCTTGGGCACTATGAGCTTAATGAACAACCTTAGTGGGCTCGCATGTCCCACATTTATTGTAATCCAAATAACCTGGTCGTTCAAGCGGCTGAGTGGCTCCTTTGGGAGAAAGAATCATAGCTTTGTACTCATTCAAACCTCCCCTATTTGGGTTTTCACGTAGATCAGTGCTGCGACCCAAACTAGGTAGAACTTCAAGCCTAAGCATATCACATGGGTGTGTCCCAAGGCAGTGTATATGGTCAGATGTATATCCAATCTTACCCTCTTGGGGGTTCAACAGAATATATCCAGATGGGATCCTTGGCCTTGCATCTGACACTCCTGCCATACTTTTGGAGATTTTGGGTCTCCAAAACCATCTCACATTCCCCTTAATATTCTTGCATTCCCTCAATTTGCTGCACTTATCTAACGAACTCAATGCAAACTTATCCCTATGGCTAAATGGCCTCACATCCTGATGACCTTTGTGAAGCACATGTGGACTTTTAGCATTTTGCATCCTCTTTACAAAAGATGTCTTTACTTGTTTACGTCCATATTGCAAATTTTCTTCCATAAGAACCATGCTTTCACTGGAAGGAACAACATCCACCCGGAAGCATGATTCACTTAGAGATGATAAAGGTCTCTCAAAAGCCTTACTAGCAACAAAATTAGAACCACACACAGAATTCTTATCAACACTCATAGGCCCATTGGTGCGATCCATATTTCCATCACAACCATCTCTCGTGGAAGTGTTGGAAGCCCTACTGGGACTTACATGGCTTGGAACCTGTTCACTGAGAGGCATGTCATTACTACTCATAAGATGACCATTTTCTGCTTTGAGATTTTGGCCACTAAGGTTCCCCTCATAGGCTACCTTGGTATCAACAAGTGAGCTGTCTTCTTGCAGAAATGGTTGGAAGCTAGGATGTACGTGTACTGAGCGGGGAAAACTCCAAAAGTTTTCCCAACATCTCTGAATATGACCCTCATAATCGATGGCATGCATTTTTGCTTCCCTTAACGACTTAGGATTCCGCAGTCCCACTTGGATTTGCGTATTAATCTCTAAGCCATTCAGAAAGAGCTCAGATAGCACATCATCTGGTAGTGCACTGGCTCTTCTTGGCCAAAGCCTAAGAGTACTATCAAAGGCTCTAGCATACTCTTTAACAGAAAGATAAGACTCTTGTCTAAACTGCATAAGCTGCCCTAAGACCTGAATCATAGGGAGCTGTTTTTCATACTCATCTAGAAATCTATCACAAGACTCCTCAAATGATTTGATCGACCCTCTTGGGAGGTTCCAGTACCATTTCCTTGCCTCCCCCTTTAGGGTACTTGGGAATACAAGCATCCGATGTATATCGTCAAACCCACTTGCAATACAAGTTAGGTCGTATTCTCTTAAATGAATCATCGGATCCTCATTTGGCAACCCATAAAACACTGGGAGATCCCTATAAAGAGGAGGACATTTAGTCCTCCCTTTTGGGATCAAGACTGGGTCATTAAAATCTTCGTATTCCTCTTGACCTAATACCAGTGCATTAGGGTCTTTAACCTCTTCCATTTCCACCTTTACTAGTGTGGAAGAGTCACTAATTCCATGAACTTTCCTTTCCGCCAACTCACAAAGTGGTTTAGGGAATCCAATACTATGCAATAGGGAATCTATCCCATCATCTGCTAGTGGTGTTCTAGTAAGCCTATTCTCATCTACCACCACTTTGCTAGAACTTAGGATAGGTCCTAATGAAATCTTCCTTACTAACAATGGTTTTCCACACACATGGACATCATCCAATGCTTTATGGATCTTAGCAATCACACTACGGTACCCAACTGCGTCGGGCACTAGCATCGGATGTATCTTTAGATCATAATCATCATGTCCTCCTATGTGCATATTAACCATCATTGTCACAGTCTTTTCTATGACATTATCATCATGAATTATCATAGATGACTGTGTCATCTTAACATTACTTTCACTTTCCCTTTTCTCTAATCGTCATGGGCTATTAATCTTAGAGGTAGCTCCATGGGTATTTTCCCATAGGGACCCAAACTCAAGCATGGTATCACTTTCAGGGCAAAGGATAAAATAGTCAATCACCCAACGTGTTAAAGATCCCACTAGACTGTTCAAGATAGACAAAGTATCCTTTGGGTATTGGGAATTTCTTGGATTGACCGTCATACTAATGACCAAAGTTTTTATCAGACTAACTTGATATCCACCGCTTCAAGGCGGCTATCGACCAATAAAACTAACAGGTCCCTTATGAGACCAAGATTCGGGGACCACCACTTATCGGCAGCTCCCGGCAGACGCACCACTGATGGACCTAAAAACGGGCCGGCACTGGCTCATGCACTAGCCGGACCTCTATCTCACGCACTCAACAACCCCACGGCCTCGCGGCCAGGAGCGTTGATGACACATACATTGCCTTCCTAAATGTCTTGCATTTGTATTACGTCGTTTGTAGTCCACTTTTCTCTCACCTACTACTCCTCAGAGGGAGTCCCTTACACATTGCCTAATGGCACGAAGCACAAACATAGGGGGTCCTCCAACGGCTGAGTGCCGCCACCCCTCTGCGACTCTCCTACACCTTGGGGATTGGCCCCTCGGTGCATCGCTCAACATATAAACATTTCGCACAAACGTCACTCAAGGTACCAAATAAGCGTGTCCAGGAATGTACCATTGTCCTTACTTCTCTTTCCCCTTTAGGACCCGCATCTAGCCTATGGCTTAGGTACCTCACTGCCTCTCAACGTAGGTCATGTCATAATAAACCAATTGCAATGCATATCCAGGAGCTGATCACTGATACTTTTAAATTCTTTTCATGCTCTATGCATTTGGTGGATGCCCAGTGCTCAAACATTTAGCAAAACAGTATTGTGCACAAGTGCAAAAACATCATTTTAATGGTTTCCAACTACCGTTCGTGCTTCGTTGCATGGGCGTAGCACCGAGGTGATCCTTGTGCTACTAAGCTCTTAATTTTAATTATCATCCCTCCTAAATGCTATGCATAGAAATCAGCAACTTTCCCATAATTTCACACGGCATTTAGACATATTTCAACTTCTCTACCCTTCCCCGTTTAAATATTGCATCGTTGGATAGATTTATAGGGTATTTTGACATCATTTTATGTATAAAAAACGGAAAAAACCAGACTATAACAAGAAGGTGGGGTTGAACTGAGGCAAATCCTCATGTTTCAGTCCCCACAAACATTCACAAACATTGCTCTTATTTATCCTTATTTTTCGAAACCCAAAATGTATTTTTTCCCTATTTTTTAGGGTTTTTCCACCATTTTCTTGTATTTTTCCTTATTTTCTTGCATTATTTAATTACTGAAAATTCAAAACAGGTTATGGGTTGTGGCCCTTAGTTCCTTCTTGCAGAAAAATGAAAGTTTAGTTTATGTTCCTATTCACTTTCCCATTTTTATGCCAAAACACTATCATTTTCCCTTGATTTTCATGTTTTTCGTGTTTTAATGTATTATTTTGAACCATAAAATGCATATTTTTCTGATTTTTTGATTATGACCAGTAAGAACTCATAGAAAATAGCAACATGAACAGTTTTTATCCCACATGAACAACATTTCATCCATCAAAAGCCATAAAAGCTCAAATTTCCTTTGAAAATTTTAAATTACCGCTTATTTGCGTGTTTCGGGTTTCATGTCCATGGCTGTAGATTTGGAAATCAGCAGCACTTCATGTCCAGCACCATCACCAATCACTATTTCCAGCCCGTGGAGCAATCCGATCCATGTCGGACAAGCCTCCATCATTCTTTCTTCTTCCTTCTTCTCCCCACATGAACTTGCCTTTAGAAGAGAGAGAGGGAGGAGAGAGAAAGACGGAAATCAGAATTCTTCATAGAGACCACCATTTCTCGGGCGAGAGGCGGCGATAGAGTCCACAGACAGAGGGGAATGAAGCCCCATAATCCATTGGGGGGGTTGTTTGCAGCAGCCATGATGCCTCTCATCCATTCATGGCGCATTTTTCGGGCGCCATCTTCTTCCACGTTTTTTCATGCCTCTTCATTTTCTCTCCACGTTTTTTGCTTCATAAGGTGTATAAAATTTTTGGGGGGGGTCCAAACTCAAAAGGCATGCTCAAATTTGGCCTCCCAAGTGTCTACCTTTTCATATCTTGACCGTTTCCTTGGCCATTTCCCCGTCCGGACTCCGAATTGAGCTTTGAAAAATCCTAGGCATCTGGCTTAGCATTCCGCATTGGCCAGTAACTCTTGCCAACCCGCACAACTGTCTGAAAAATTATGAAAAATCAACAAGTGTCGCTCGGGCACCTTTAAAGCACTTTGGCGCTTAAAATCGTCCTAGATCGAGTCGCCGCCTTTGACGTTGAATATTTTTCCCTTGATATTCATAATTTTTAGCTATTTTTAAGCACTTCACGTCACCTAAATTCCGCTCTCATAATTGGTTTCACCTTTTTGTCAACTATCTTATACTTTGTCTCCATAATTACTTCAGCCCATTGTAATCCTTCCTGATGAGCAAACAATGCTATAACATCATACATGTCCAAATAACATACTGACAACACTCTGTTTTCAACCTCATTTTCTGCATGTATAGTTGGCAAAATTTCAGCCACAGTGTCATTAATATTGAGCCCATAAAAGATCCCTAAAATGCCTTCATTTTTATCTAACAGCCCCAATGCTATCAGTGTAGCCCGTTTCATAGATATGCATTCAGCCTTGCACATAGCTTCCATAGGCTTAAACCAACATGAACTGTTTGTTGTAAACTGAGAATAACCAATAGTAAATACATGCTTCATTCCATCAAGAGGCAAGTACATCCTTTGAATAGCAGTACTGAAGCCCCGCATTACAGCAATGCTTAATGAAAATCCAGGTCTTTGAATTCCCTTGCATTTGGAGGCAAAGGAGACTCTCAAAGCATATCCCAATTTCTAGGATGATTAACACAAACAGTAAGAAATTGGACTACTTTCCTCCCATCCTTGCTTTTGACTCTTGCATAATCAAAACCATCATCAAGCACCTTCGTTTCCATACACACTCCTGTAATATAGGGCTATCCCAAAATCATTGCATATGAGGAATTATCTTGTACAAAGAACTGTTGCTCTTCTTGTACATCACCAATTGTCACTTTTACATTAGAACATGTAGCATAAAGCTCTCTCGAAGAATTATTTGCAGCCCTTGTATGCCAACCATGATCAGTGTCCATAGGCCATGCACCATTCTCATACAATCCATGCTCAATGATATTTATCTCAGACCCATGGTCAAGTAAAGCAACACAAGGAGTTTTCAAGCTCTCTTGAAGAATTATTTGCAGCCCTTGTATGCCAACCATGATCAGTGTCCATAGGCCATGCACCATTCTCATACAATCCATGCTCAATGACATTTATCTCAGACCCATGGTCAAGTAAAGCAACACAAGGAGTTTCACATTCCCCTATTTTCACTACTGTTTTAGTGGTAGCCTTGGCCCAATGATTTCTTGTATAATGACTTCCAGGAACAAATCCTAGAGTCTCTTCCCCATATTGTTGCATATGCCTCACTTCACCATGCATATTGCTACAAGACAATGCATTTTCAGCTACTTTCTTCTCTTTTTCATATGTTGTCCACTGATTAGTAGCATCCTCCATAGATAATCTCATACTTACTTCATGCTCATATTCAGCCCGAATACCAAACAAACCAGTTTCCTCTTCAAATTGCAGCAATGTGATAGTGATATCGCCTAGAAACTGACACTTCCTCTTAATTATGTCAATGATCTCATCATGAAATTCTTGCTTGGCAATGCCAAGCACCTCTCCCAAGGTGAATTTCACTCGATTGTTTAGGATTTGTTCTTCAAGAACCTTCTTAAGATCTGTGGTTGTCTCAATGTCAAAGTACAACTTATATCTTGGCTGCTTGCCCTTCATTTTGCCCTCTTGTTTGCTATCCTGTTTTTGCTCCTGAGACTGACCTCTTCCATAACATCCTTAGGAGGTGCTTGATTTGTAGCTTTACGCTGATCCACACTTCTTCTTGTCACTCTTTTAGATGTCCCTGCATTATCTTCATCTCTCTTTTGTTTCTCTTCCACAAGTACATCCATGTTTTGTACCTTTACTAAATATGCATACACTGAATATGCATCTTTTGATGATTCCCAACCAGTTATGTCACGAATGTCTTGACCTACATGAGACATTTCGCTATTAGTAACCTTTCTCATTTTAGCTGCATGTAAAGCATGTGTCCATATTTCAACCTTTGGATCACTTGGCCATGCATTCTATCCAATTGTAGACCAAAAGTAGAAGCATGTACCACGGCATAAGCATTTCGGATAGCCAAGTCTTCCAACAACTTTTGCATACCTCCCAAGTTTCCAAAATTCAAAGCAAGAGGCAATCCTATTTCTTGTGCATGGATCTTTCCATCTTTTTGAAAGATGAGCTGTCGTGCCAAGGCCTCCTGATAGGCAGCACAATCCTTTCTCTCATGCTACAAACAATCACACCACATACATCTTTTTCCTGGCTTAGGCCTGCTGCCCGTCCCTTTTCCTCTTGTCCTTTTTCATCCAATTTTGCAACTTTCAATTGAAGATCCCACATGCCTTTGACCAATTCATCTAATACATCTTCTCTAATATGTCAAGAATCGTGTGGTGGAGGGGGTTGCTCAAGATGCTGCGCCGAACACACACAGAATGCACAAGGAGAAGCTCACTCAAGAGACAAGAAGAGAGATGGAGGCCAAAAATGTTTTCTTGCTGATTTCTTCTTCTTCTTCCACACACTTTACAATGTACACAAAGTATAGATAAGATACAACATAAAAGGAAAGTGGCCTACTAAGTCAAACAATGCATAACCGACTACACTAGTTGACTCGCGCTATAACTATGCCAGCTGTAAATACGTGTAACGACCTGAATATAATAAGTAATGAGTCAGTGGCCATGTGAGATGCATAATGATCACCGACGTGCTAAGTGTAGACGTGTGGACCCATCTAACCAGGCGGTCCATCATCAATGTCCGCATGTGTTGAGCTTGTCATCTCAACACTCCCCCTCAAGCTCAACTTCATCTCTGCAACTCCAAGTAAGCTTCGAAACTTTTGAAGCTTCTCTGTATCCAATGCCTTCATGAAGATGTTAGCTATCTGATCCTGTGTGCTGACATACACCAAGTCAATCTCACCTGCTAGTACCTTCTCTCTCACAAAGTGGTAGTGTACCTCAATATGTTTTGTCCTGGCATGGAACACAGGGTTCCTAGCCAACTGTATACTGCTCATGTTGTCACAATAAATGACAACTGGACCTTCCACCTGGACATCCAAATCAGCCAATAGCTTTTGTAGCCATAGTACCTCACATGCTGCAACAGCAGCACCTCTATACTCAGCCTCTGTACTCGACAAAGCAATTGTAGATTGCTTTTTGCTGCTCCATGCAACTACTGCACTACCAAGAGAGAACATGTATCCGCTGGTAGATCTTCTATCAGACATACTACTAGCCCAATCTGCATCTGTGTATCCAAATACCTGTACATCTGTACCTGCCTCATAGAAAAGTCCATAATGTAATGTGGACTTCACATATCTCAATATGCGTCTGACTGCATCCAAATGTGGCTTTCTAGGTACTTGCATAAACTGACTCACAAGACCAACAGCGTAGCTCAAGTCTGGCCTTGTAATGGTCATGTAGATCAAACTCCCCACTATCCTCCTGAACATAGTAGGGTCTTCTATCTCATCCCCAACATCAGCACTCAGCTTTACATTCTGCTTCAACGGGACTGAAAGTGGTTTGCATGCAGTCATACCATATTTGGACAACATATCCAAGCCATACTGTCTTTGGGACAACCATATACCATCATCACATCTGATCACCTCAATGCCAAGGAAGTACCTTAGCTCACCTAAATCCTTCATCTCAAACTTCATCTTCAAACAGCCCTTGACTTCAGCAATCCCACTATCACTATCACCTGTAATAATCAAGTCATCCACATAGATGACTATGATGACCAAACCTGCATCTCCCTTTCTCACATAAAGTGAGTGATCAGCATCAGAAACATAAAAGCCAATATTGACAAGATACTCTCTAATCTTGTCAGACCATGCTCTAGGTGCTTGCTTGAGCCCATAGAGTGCCTTCTTCAACCTACACACATACGTGGGATGCTCTAAATCTTCATAACCTGCTGGCTGATCCATATACACTTCTTCCTGCAAATCACCATGTAAGAAGGCATTCTTTACATCCATTTGCTGCAACCTCCAACCTTTGGCTGTTGCCAAAGCAATCACACATCTGACAATTTCCATCCTAGCAACTGGACTGAAGGTTTCATCATAATCTATGCCATATGTCTGGGCATAGCCTTTTGCAACCAGCCTAGCTTTGTACCTGCTAATAGAACCATCTGCATTGTGCTTAATCTTATAAACCCACTTGCATCCAATAGCTTTCTTTTCCTTCGGCAATGATACTAGATCCCAAGTCTTATTGGCCTCTAATGCAGCCATCTCCTCATCCATTGCTGCATCCCAATGAGCATGACCAACAGCCTCCTCAAAACATGTGGGCTCAACATCCTCAACTAGTTTCACCATATAAGCATAATGGTGAGCTGCATAACCTTCAAAACCAAATCTTTTAATAGGGTATCTCACCCTGCTAGACCTGCGTACCACTGGATCACTCAATGGAGTCTTTGCATTAACGCGTACTCTCTGCACACCTGGAGTCCTCACTGAAGGAATGCCAAGCTCATCATCCAAGCTCTCTGAGCCACTGGAGTCTCCATCAAGAACTGCATCAATGCCTTCTGACACTTTATTCTTTCCTTTGTCTTTACCTATAGTGCTACTAGATGCACCCGAAGATGTAGAGGTACTCAGTCTCCCAGACCAAGGACTACCAGATGATGTCTCTGGTCCGCTAAGAGTTCGTGATTCTTGCTTTTCAGCCTGCACATGAGTGTCATGATCATCATCATCATCCAATGCATCACCACTAGATGCATACCAACTGCTCATTTTATCAAAGATGACATCCCTGCTCACTTTGAACTTACATGTGACAGGGTTGTAACAGTGATACCCTTTCTGCTCTAAAGAGTATCCAATAAAGACACACTTTTCAGCCTTTGGATCCAGTTTCTTCCGCAACTCATCTGGCACATGAACATACGCAATGCAGCCAAATACTTTCAAGTGTGAAACATCAGGCTTCTTACCTGTAAAACATTCTTCGGGGGTCATACCATGAACTGCAGCTGTGGAAGTTCTGTTCATAATATAAACAGCAGTATGAACAGCCTTAGACAAAAAATGCTTAGGCATATTCTTTTCAGCCATCAAGGCACGTGCAACTTCTGCAATATGCCTGTTTTTCCTTTCTGCAACCGCATTTTGCTGTGGGGTATACCTGCATGTAAACTGTCTCTTTATCCCATGAGACCTCAGAAAATCACTGAACTCATTGGAGAGATACTCTCCCCCTCCATCTGACCTCAAGCACTTTACTTTCAAGCCTGTTTCTCTTTCAACTGCAGCCTTGAAAGTTCTAAAGTGCTCAAAAGCTTCACTCTTTTCCTTCATAAAATATACCCACAGCTTTCTAGAACAATCATCAATGAATGTGACAAAGTATGAACTACCTCCAAGAGATACATTTTGTGTAGGCCCCCAAATGTCTGTATGCACAACATCAAGGATATTTCTGCTTACATCTCTGTCATGTGAAAAGGGTTGTCTTGCCTGCTTACCAAACTGACATGCTTCACATACCTTCTGAAATTCTGCAACTTTAAATGTAGGAAAACCTGTAACCAACCCTTTGGATTGCATTAATTTCAGCCTTTGTACATTTGCATGTCCAATGCGTTTGTGCCAAATTTCAATGTCTGCAACAACACCTTTTCCTTTGGCATACATAGCAGCATTCATAGTAGGAATTCCAGCATCTAGAGTGAACATACGTCCAACTCTACTTCCCTTTGCTACCAACCTGCACTTGTCATTGAAGTCTTCTACAAAGCAGCCCTTTGCATTAAATCTGACTTGCAGCCCTTGCTCTACCATTTGACCGACTGACACCAAGTTCTTTGTAATAGATGGCACATGTAATACATCTGAAAGACTCTTTGTCTTACCATCATGCAAGGACAAGGGAACTTTTCCAATGTGTGAAATTGGGTGGCATGAGTCATCACCCGTCTGCACATAACCTGCATTCTGCAAATCCTGCATCTCTCCAAACCATTCTGCATGGCTGGTCATATGATTGGATGCACCTGAATCAACATACCAAACATCTTCATGTGTTCCCTTTCCTGTAACAGCATTCAGCATATGCTGCATAACGAACAAACATTCATTTTTGTCTTCATTCTGTCATGAAGGCAATGCATAGTTTCCTTACTGCAACTTACCACTGCGGATATCATCTTTCTTAGCATAACATTGGGCTGCAATATGACCTGTTTTGCCGCAGTAGTGACACACAATACCAGAGTTGTTAGAACCTATGTTCTGCCATCCACCTCTTCCTCTAAAGCTCCCCCTGCCTCTAAAGTTACCACGACCTCCTGAAACCTGCATATCGCCAAATTGCTGATTCAATCTGTTTTGCTGGTTGTCACTACCACGTCCTGTACCACGGCCTCTGGAAGAGAACCTGCCACGTCTCCTTCCAGAACTGGAGTAGAAAGCTTGGACCTATTCACTACTTCTTTAAGATGTCTCACTCTACATGTTGATCTCTTCAGTGATCATAAGGGAGACCAATTCATCGAAATCTGGAAATGGCTTTCTGACATATATGGAAGTTACAAAAGACTTCCAAGCCTTTTCATTGTTAAGTCCACCCAAGGTAGACGACACCAAATCATCATCATCAGGCATTGCATCAATCGCTACCAATGCATCTGCAATGCTTCTTACCTTCAGTGCATACTCATTGATAGACATCTTCCCCTTCTTTAATGTATTCAACTCTTGCTTGAGTTGAATCTTTCGTGCCTTTGTATTTACAGAAAACATACTTTCAAGTATGGTCCAAGCTGCATATGAATTCTCTGCATTTCTAATGTGTCCCAGCATATTATTGTCAATTACTGCAGACAACCAATACATGACCTTTTTATCCTTTGCATTCCATTCTTTCCGTGCCTTTGTCTCTTCTGCAGTTGGAGGATTACTCATCTCCGGCTCCTTTTCTTCACCTGAAACGAACTCGTAGAGGCCTTTTCCAATAAGGAAGTTCGTGACACGGAACTTCCATGAAGGATAGTTGTTCTTGTCGAGCTTCTCAATGATGGGGCTTCCACTGTTCTCTTCCATTATCACAAAATTAATACCAACAGCAAGCAAATCTTCTGCAACCCTGGACCTGTAGTGCACAGCAATACACCAGACAGCCTTTTTCACTGTCTGCTCAACAATACATGAAATCTGCAACCTGTTTGCAGATAAGCCTTGCGTTTACTCACTGGTAAACACCTTTGAACTTACAGATCTGAAATCTGTAACCTGCGCACCCACTTTCGGTCAATACAGTCGAAGTCACAGCGTACCCTGAAACTGCTATCCGCAACCTTGCGCTCTAAAACGGGCCCTGAAACGGCCTTAGATGCCCAAAATAACTGCGGGAAAGCCCTGAAGGGCTGGCTGCACAATACACAGTGCTCTTCGTGCACACCAAATCTCACTGCAATCTGAGATTTTTGCTCTGCCCTGCTTCCGGTGCCTCCATAGGCACTATCCAAGGAAAGAGTTGAAGGATGGGAGAGCTTCTTACCCGTGGCTTGCTTGCTCGAACCTTGCTTCTTCTCCTTTGCTTCAACCTTTGAAATCAGCCTCTCTCAATGGTGCGGCTTTGATACCATGTCAAGAATTGCGTGGTGGAGGGGGTTGCTCAAGATACTGCGCCGAACACACACAGAATGCACAAGGAGAAGCTCACTCAAGAGACAAGAAGAGAGATGGAGGCCAAAAACGTTTTCTTGCTGATTTCTTCTTCTTCTTCCACACACTTTACAATGTACACAAAGTATAGATAAGATACAACATAAAAGGAAAGTGGCCTACTAAGTCAAACAATGCATAACCGACTACACTAGTCGACTGGCGCTATAACTATGCCAGCTGTAAATATGTGTAACGACCTGAATATAATAAGTAATGAGTCAGTGGCCATGTGAGATGCATAATGACCACCGACGTGCTAAGTGTAGACGTGCGGACCCATCTAACTAGGCGGTCCATCATCAATGTCCGCATGTGTTGAGCTTGTCATCTCAACATAATAGTGGGGAACAATAGCAGGTACAGCTATAGGGTTAGCCATAGAAGTGGGTGGCTTACCAGATACATCAATTGTTTGCTTGTAAAATTGGGCAAGCGAGAGGCATGCAATCTTTCTCTTCTTCTATGCTTTTTCACAAGTGCAATAATAGCTTCCTTGACATGCCTCCAATCTGTTTTAAGACCTGCTTTGTAGTTTGATCCTCCAGCAAATCATTAAGCTTCTCTTGGTGCTCAGAATCAGTTACTTGTAAACAATTTAATATTCTGACTTGCAAGAGCTTGTTGTTCTGCAAGATCCAACTGCTCAAATCGACTTTCAAATTCTCTTAACAATTCTGTAGCCACAAGACCCTTATTGGGTTGTTAAACCCACCCTTGAAAAGTATTGTGCATAATCAAACTGGTATCTTCAATGTAAAATTCTTCCCTAAGTGTCTTCTTGAAAGCTACCCAGTTAGCATCCTGCATGTATAATTCAGTAATTTGCTCTTTTAATTCATGACAATAACACCTACAAAATATCGGCTTCATGCAAGTTGAGCCACTCCAAAGAATTCCATCTTTTGAGCATAGGTATGTACATATGCAAACACATTCCTGCCATTGAATAACTTCATCTCACGCTCAATTGCTTGCAGAGCATTCATCACAACACTTTCTGTTTGAGCAGAAGCCTGCATCACCTGTTGTTGTTGTTGTACCTACATAAGTATATTCATATTTTGCACCAACTATTGCAAAACATAACTGGAAATTGTACTCGAAGGTTCTCCCATCTTGTCTTTCCTTCTGATGACCTTTCACATAGGGTTTTCCAATGTCGGAGGGGTTTTTGTCGAAAGATTGTATCCACTGGGGATCAGAGATAGAAGGAAGTAGAGATAGGAGATGGAAGAGAAGAAAAAGAATAGACAAGAGGTAAACACGACAAAGACAAAGCACAATGAATCAAATCAAAATGTATTGATAGAACCTAGAATCCCTTGTATGGCACTACTCAGAAGTACTCTCCAAGCATTAGATCTCCTGGAGCTCCCTCGTAGACCGAAAACGTGGATCAAAATAACAGCCTCCTCTCTGCTGCTCTCGGAAGCTAAATCTGATGGTTCCGTTGGCGGGGTGAAACCCCAAGACACTTGGTCCAAGATCTCTCACTTTGCACTTTCTTCTTCTTCGAGTTCAAACTGCAGTTTTCAACCTGTCAACTACGATCGTGACATGCGTGATTTCACCAATCTTTCTTTTTCATGAAAAATCCAAAATTGGCTGAAAAAAGTCACTTGCCTTTTGCATTCACTCTAATCTAGATGTTTTCCTAGCTTTTTGGATATTTATAATAAATGATATTAAAATTAGGCTAAAATTGTCCAAAAATCTAGTATTTTTGGACCATCCATGCCACTCATACTAGCACTAATGACTCAAATGTCATTGACTCTCTTGATCAATAAGAAAGTCGGATGATGATGCACTCTAGAGTTTTTCACATCGTGTCCACGTAGTGGCACGACAACGGAGTGAGACTTTGCCTTATAGGTAAAGGGGTCAATGTACTCATACTCACCCTTGTCACTCTCGTTGAACCAAGTGTGATACGAGTCTGCTTTGGTTCAAGAAATCTAATGCGAATACTTGCTTGAAGACCGTGACACTAGTTGATCCCAAATAAGAGACTTTTAACTTACTAAAATTTTGAAATTAAAGTTGATTCTTGGGGGAATGGCCAAGACCTTCCATTGTGAAGTGGACTCGAGAGAATCTAGGCAGTGAACCTCATGTAATTCGAAAGATTATTGAGCAATGTTTCTTAGAAATTTATCTTGATGGACCACTAAATCGTGTCATTAGGGATGTCTTAAGCAAGCGTGTTATCAAGTGTTTTTGCAAAAAATGAATATCCCTAGAAAAACATTAGATTGATAGGATATTTTTAGCTTAGCCAAGTTTTGTAACTGCTTGGTTTGTGTTTTGTAACTAGATATTTTGTGTTCATCTAGCCTAGGATTGTTTTTGTCATTTTGTTTGGATTTTTTGAGTGTGGAAGTTTGATAGCCTTGGTAAAGATTAGAGTTTATTTTGGATAGGTTGGAGCTAGAGTTTGTTGGTAGTTGTGGAACATCTTGAAACAGGTATGTCTTCTTGCTCATACTTCTACACATCATAGAGATTATGGGTTCACAAGCACTTCATGTTGCACTTATTAAATGCATTGCAATCGGGGGCTGTCTAATGATTTTATCAATTTCTTCTATGCCAAGGGTTGTGTTGATGCATGTTTTGCACCATCATTGAGCACTAGCATGGCATGAGGCCCACTGCAACTATATGCAGTAAATCCTAGATGCATGCACACTTGAGAGAGCACCTTCTTTGAGCATGCAATGTTTCTTAGACGCAAGAGAGTTGGGATATTCATCATTGGGTTAGGAATCTTAGTCTGAGTGGGAAAGGTGGTCGTGTGAATTTGAGGGTCATGAAGGACACTTTCAATTGTGTGAGATGGGTTGTTTTCTTGGTCAATATCATGAGGACCTTTTTTTTTTTTGAGTGATTGTTGGATTTTTGGGTGGATGGAGTAAAGTACAACACTTCCTACTGAGTGAGGAAAGCCTGGGGAGTCCACCTTATAGAACATGTAAGATACCACGTGAGTTCAAAAGAAAGGGTATTATATTTAGTAAAATTTACGAGATTATATTTATAAAAGGGATTTTTAATTAGAATTTGGAAAAAAAATTCCATAAGTTTAGTAAAGTAAAAGGGGTCATTTTAATGCCTTATATTATGTAAAGAAAGGGTATTTCTTAATATCCTTTGAACACACGTTATATAGATGATTTCTTATAGGTGGACTCCCCGTGGATGAGAGGTGAGGTTAAGGATCATAATTTAAATCAAGGAATTTTATTTGCATCTTGCATGGCACACTGGCACATGTAGATAGGCTAGGCACTATTTTGTTTTGGTGCATACATCTTTTTGTGTGGAGCAACGTGTTTGATTGCATAGTATGGATCCGACGCTCTTTTCAAATCATGAATGGTTGAGCACAATGTACATTTTCAAAGCATGTTCTCTAGGACACATTGCATGAACAAAAGCTAGTACGTATGAAGAAAATATCAATCTTTGAAGACTCAAGGGAAGGAATTAACATGAGCTAGAGTTATTAATCTTGGAAGATTAAGGCTGGAGCTAGACTCATTGGTTTCCATATTCGAAGTTGGTTATAAAGGACCTTGTGATATATGGGAAAGGCAACATGTTCTAAAGGAAAGTTTAATT
Organism: Lygodium microphyllum; assembly: GCF_053477565.2. NCBI lineage: Eukaryota > Viridiplantae > Streptophyta > Polypodiopsida > Schizaeales > Lygodiaceae > Lygodium > Lygodium microphyllum. Next base: position 49,760,881 of record NC_141137.1, on the reverse strand, counting down.
GATGTGAACTAGCTTAAGGTTGTGGGAAGTTGCTTATCAAGAACAATCATTATGGTTGATAAGATAAAGGCTATTTGGACTAATGAGAAGAGACCATCTTTTTAAGTGGAGGTCGGAGGGTATTTGAAAATGACTAGTTTGTTTGTTGTGTAGCCAATTTATCATGAAGAAGAGGGGCAAAATATTATCTATGATGACTTCAAATTTGTGACCAAAGAAGAACTCAAGAAACTTAACCTTGCAAATCTTGTTGGAACAAATTTATTGCATGCATCTTTTTGTTTTTTAGTTTCTTGAGAAGCTTGTGGATAGATCATTGGATCCAATTTTTTATTGGCTTGTAAATGTTGCATCGTTTTATGAAAGCAACTGCTGCACATGAATGTTTGCGGACTAGGGGAAGGGCTAAATATGTTAAGCATTTTTGCAAAAAGTAAAAACCCCTAGAAAAACATTAGATTGGTAGGATATTTTGTAGCTTAGACAGGTTGTGTGACTAATTGATTTGTGCTTTTAGCTTGATATTTTCTGTTTGTCTAGCTTAGAATTTGTTTTTGTTTTTGTTTTTTTTGGATTTTTTGAGTGTGAAAACTTGATAGCCTTGGTCGAGAGATTGGAGTTTTTTTTGGACAAGTTGAAGCTAGAGTTTGTTGATAGTTCTAGAACATCTTGAAACAGGTATGTTTTCTTGACGATACTTTTGCACATCATAGGGATTATGGGTTCATGAGCACTTCATGTTGCACTTATTGAATACACTATACTCGGGGGTTGTCTCTTGATTTTATCAATTTCTTCCATGCCAAGGGTTGGGTTGATACACTTTTTGCACCATCATTGAGCACAAGCATAGCATGAGGCTCGTCTCTGTAAATATATGCAGTAAATCCTAGATGCACATGCACTTGAGAAAGCACCTTCTTTGAGCATGCATGAGAGTTGGGATATTCATCATTGAGTTAAGAATCTCAAGCTGAGTGGGAAAGGTGGTTGGGTGAATTTGAGGGTTGTGGAGGACGCTATGAGTTGTGAGATGGGTTGTTTTCTTCGTCGACATTATGAGGACCATATTTTTTTAAAGTGATTGTTAGATTTTTGGGCGGGTGGAGCAGTGTACAACGTTTCCATGCTGAGTGATGAGAGATGAGGTTAAGGATCATAATTCAAATCAAGGAACTGTGTTTGCATCTTACACTCATCTTACATGATGCACGTGCACATGTAGATAGGCTAGGCACAATTTTGTTTTGGTGCATACATCTTTTTGTGTAGAGCATCACATGTTTGATTGCATAGCATGGATATGATGTTGCATCTCTTTTTAAATCATGAATGGTTGAGCATGGCATACATTTTCAAAGCATGTTCTATAGGACATTACATGAAAAAAAGTAGGTACATATAAAGAAAATATTAGGCTTTGAAGACTCAAGTGGAGGAATTAACATGAAGAAAATATCAGTCTTCGAAGACTCAAGGGGAGAAAATATAAGTCTTTGAAGACTCAATGAGAGGAATTAACATGAGCTAGAGTTATTGATCTTGGAGGATTAAGGCTAGAGCTGGACTCATTGGTTTCCATATTCAAAGTTGATTATAAAGGACCGTGTGATATATGGGAAAGGCAACATGTTCTAAATTAAAGCTTAATCAATGTGAACTAGTTTAAGGTTGTGGGAAGTTGCTTATCAGCAATCATTATGATTGATAAGATAAAGGCTATTTGGACTAATGAGAAGATACCAACTTTTTAAGTGGAGCTTGTAGGGTATTTGGAAACGACTAGTTTGTTTGTTGGGTAGCAGGTTATCATGAAGCAGAGGGGCAAAAATATTATCTATGATGACTTCAAATTTGTGACCAAAGAAGAACTCGAGAAACTTAACCTTGCAAACCTTATTGGAACGAATTTATTGCATGCACACATGCATGGATTCTTTATGGATTATTGACTCGAAGGCAAAGGCCATGGCAGATCCTTTTGCTTATAAACCTTACAGGTAGCAGCATATTCGGGAGAAACTTGATGCAGAAAGAGCTGCATAAATTACTATAAAACAATTGCTACCCCCCAAAGTGAATAAAGAGCTAGCAGCACACTTACTTGCAGATAAGTATATAAGTTATGTCAAAGATGCTGACAAAAACCAAAGTTATTGAAATCTAGCCTGCTTGAGGATGATCGCTTCAAAGGTATTGTTCAAAGATAAGGCTTTTCAAGTGGATGAGGAATCTACAGAATATAGGATGCTACATGGGGTATTGGTGTCAATGGATGCATTAGCCTTATGTGAGGGGAAGATACTTGAAGGTTGTTGGAGCCAGTGTTTTCTCGAGAAGAAAGGAGGCCACATCAGGCCAACAAAGAAGCTATGGGAAGGAGAGAGCAGTGGAGCGTGGAGGGAGGAGCCTGGCTATGCGAACAGAGCACGTGGGCATTCTCGTTTACCTTTCCATGGACAAGAACGATCGACTGTCAGATGAGGCCGAGATCCAAAAGGTGGCAGAAGAAACACGAAAACATTAAAAGCTTTATTGAACGCCTTTTAAGTTTTAAGCCTTAAGCCTTTCAAATCCTTACAATTGTTCAAAGCTTTTAAAGCTTTTAAAAAGTTGAAACAAATTAAAGGCAAAACCGCAATGTGTGTATTCACAAAACCTATATAAGGAGAAGAGAGAAAAGTTGCAAGTGCCCTTCCCTAGTGAGAAAATATTGTCTTCTCTGAGAAAAGAGAGAGGAGGGTCCCATATAAATGTATGGTTGTTTGTGTGTGTTGATCGACCTTGCAGAAACTCGGATGCTAAAGGCATAGTGTAGCCACTTTCAAAGAGGTATGAGAAGGTTATCTTGTTGTGATTTCAAAGTTCGTGTATTGAATATTATGCAACGTGTTAGATGCTCTACCCACAATATGTAATTTGATGTTTTTTGAAAGCTATAAGAAGCACAATTGTTTGTTTATGCTGGTGTGGTGGTTGAAACTTTGAAAATTTTTGTTTTTGTATTGAATATCGACAAAGTCAAATCCCTAACCAACACTTCTTAATATCTTGTTTTCAGGTAGTGAGTGAGGTTTGTCTTCAGTCACCACTCGCTAAACAATGTCATAGTGGCACCTAACGAGGGTGGGGCATTTAGCATATCTAACATTAAAGGCTAGACTGTCAAAATATATCAATGCGCGAGTTCATGATTGTGTTTACAATTTTAATTGATGATACTCATATATTGATCATTTGCCATTCTTTGTTTAGAGAAAGATTCACATTAATAGCTTTGGTTTGTGGCTTATTGATTTCGGCCATAGCGAATAGAATTAGCAATCTTGAAATTGGGACCTTGACTTGTATTCTACCATAATCTAGAATATTTTTTAAAGGATGGAGGAACTATAGTTTATATTATTGTAATGGGAACATATAGACACCCATAGCCTCTTTCTTGAAATTATTAACCTGAAATATTATCTCATTTAAATAATAAAATGCTAAGACAAGTCAAATTTATTTGCCTAAATTCTATGCTCTCAACTCAAGTAACCTCCATTCTCTAGTCAAGATATAAAGCTCCAATATTGACCTCTCAAGCAAGCTCCTACCATCCCCTCTTCTCTCTCTCTCTCTCTCTCTCTCTCTCTCTCTCTCTCTCTCTCTCTCTCTCTCTCTCTCTCTCTCTCTCTCTCTCTCTCTCTCTCTCTCTCTCTCTCTCTCTCTCTCTCTCTCTCTCTCTCTCTCTCTCTCTCTCTCTCTCTCTCTCTCTCTCTCTCTCTCTCTCGTTATTGCCCTAATTATTCTTTTATGAAAACCCTAGTTCAATACACATATATTTCTTAAAAGATCTAAGTATTACACTAAGGATTTTGTAGGGGCATATGCCCATCAAATACTTCTTTTTTATATAAATTGGAATTGATAGCTTTCCTTTAAGATGTTCTTAATGTTTACTTGTTAGTAATTTAATGTGTTGTACGTTCCCACATCTTTTAGTATTATTTTTGCCTCACTTACCACCTCATCTTCCTCTAGAGTTTACATCTTCCTTGATATGTGTGTACATGTGACCTCTTTCCTTGCAATTATGAATGAGCAATTATCTTCTTTGAATAATAAAATACCTAGCTAGGTAAAATTTGTTGTAATCTCACCTCAAGTAATCTCCATTCTCTAGTCAATATCAATCTCTATCTCTCAAGCAAGCTCCTATCACCTCATCTTCCTCTTTTCTACCTCTTCTTTTTCTACCTCCCTTAGTGTCTCTTGTTTTCCTACCTCTTACATACCACTTATTCTTTTCCTACCTCTTTCTTACCACCTTCTCTTCACATACTTATTGCCTTATGCATTCCCTTATTAAAACCCTAGTTCTACACACACACACACACACACACACACACACACACACACACACACACACACACACACACACACACACACACACACACACACACACACACACACACACACACACACACACACATATAACCCTGGCTTTCATAAATGAGTAATTTTAAATTATGATAGCTAGGCTCAGGTAAGTTACGCATGAATATATGTGTGCATCACGTGGGTTCAAAATAAGGTATTTTTAAAATACCATTTTTTACATACAAAAGGGTGTAATATAAAGGGGTTATTTACATATTGAATAGAAAAGGGTCATGTTTTATTCAAGAAAAACTCACAAATAAGGATATTTATAAATAGGCCTTGAACACACGTGATGTAGAGGATATACATATAGTAACTTCCCCGAGTAGCTAGACTTGATCAAATTGTTTTCTTTTATATCAAAATAGAATTGATAGTCATTCTCTATATATTTTTAAATGTTTAATCATTATGATTTTTACACTTTTACATCTTTTAATATCAATTTTTTCTAACATTTTGAGCTTGTTTCATATGATTGAGATCTTGAGATCTATGAAGGAAATACATATTTTTTACTTAAAGAATATCTTATGTATTAGGATATATATTTTAGCACTAGAGATTACATAATATTAAGTTATCCTAGTTTAAATAATATTATTTATTATAAAATATATTTTACAAATGATCATGCTATAAAAAATAATATTATTTCTAATCAACTAATGATAACTATATAAAATAATGTTTTTTATGAAAGATTTGTGATTACACAATAATTAGAATATTATACACATTATATGATTGTATTGACCATATAAAATATATTTCAACTAGGTGTCTATACAAATGCATGTGCTATTCAATTATGGAGACATGTATAACATATGAGTCTATACATACTCATCCTTAAAATCATCAAACTATCATAACATTCAACTTCGTTCTTAAAAATAGTCATTTTGCTTCTACATGGTCATGTTATTTTTTAATGCATTCAAATATTGTTACTCATTGAACAATTCAACAACATAGATTTACACCTTTGTAACATATCAAACACCTCTCTTTTTGAATTAACTATCAAATGTGTATCTATCTGTGAGTCTAAATTTACTATAAGAAGCACCTATATAGTTGTGTCTAAGAGCTCATCAAATTGTCACTTACACTTTTTGATAAATAGAGCTACAGATGCAATCTTGCATGCATAGTTTCAATAGAATGAAATACTAAAAGAAGAAATATCAAAACTATGAATAGAATATCTTGAACGCTAAATATTTTACAATAAAAGAGCAACTTTTCTTATGTGTATTAGTTAAAAAATTACCCTTATGTAAGTCCCTTATGTAAGTATATCAAGAAGAAGAAGAAGAAGAAATATGCAAAGAGCAGCAAAATTGATCATAAGATCAGGAGAAAGAAAAATACAATGTTACTTATTTGAGAGTGCCTCTTACCTTTCATTGACCTTACTTCCATAGCGCATACAATTATCCTTCGCTTATCTTGCTTTGCACTACGAAGAAGAAAAGAAAGAAGATAGCTTGCTTGTTCTTGAGAAGAAGAAGAAGAAGAAGAAGAAGAAGAAGAAGAAGAAGAAGATGATGATGATGATGATGATGATGATGATGATGATTATGATGATGACGACGACGACGACGACGACGATGATGGCGATGAATAAGAAGAAAACTTGGCTTGAAGAATATGTATCTTACTTTCAAGAAGAAGAATAATAACAATAGTAAAATGTAGCTTCCCTCTTGTTTTGTCTTTACACATGATAGCTCCTATGTATCTCATCCATTGTGCTCTTCTTTCTCCTTCTTTCCTTCAAGACAACATGATAGAAAATGAAAATCAAGTGTTGGCATATTTGAATCTCTTATCCTTCTAAGCATGTCAAATTTTCAAATTCAATGCACCTTTGGACCCATTAATAGACATGTTTATAAACATGCACATTAAAGTACTCTATACCAATATATTATTGTAGTGTTTGAGATATAGTTTGTCATGCTCGTTACACTTATTTATTACTTTTCATCTATGGTAAGATTCTAATGGAACCAAAGTTGTATCTTACTCATTTTAGAACTTCAATGTATTTCCATGTATGTTGGACCTAGAACGGGCTCAACACTGGCTTTGATGGCTCTACCCAAGCTCCTAAACATGCCAAATGATCCCACATGGCCTTACAACTAGGAGCATCTAGATACTATAAATGATTCTTCTAACTACTACATTTGTAGATACAATTTTGGATTGTAGTGTAACTAATTACCCCTCTCAACTCCAACCAAGGGAGTTTCCCACATGTAGGTGACTATATCACCTCAAATCACATGCATAAAGGGCATCCCCCAATTGACTATTGTGGCCCCTATGGCTCTCCTATCATAAGCTCACATAAACTTTCTCCTAAGAACAAATGTCTGCTCACAATCTCAGCCATGTCTGCTCACATGATGCCAATGTAATGCCTCTATACTCTGCTTCAGTGCTTGATAGAGCAACTATAGGTCGCTTCTTACTGCTCCAACTTACCATGGCTGATCCAAATGAGAATGCATAGCCACCAGTAGATCTTGTATCCATAGAGCTGCTTGCCCAGTCTGCATTTGAGTATCCAAATAATGTAGGCTTGATTTCTTTTTCATAAAACAAGCCATAGCCAACTGTCTTCTTCACATACCTAAGAACTCTTCTCACTACATCCAAATGTGATTTGCATGGTTTCTGCATAAACTAACTTATCAATCCAACAGCATAACTCAAGTCTGGTCTTGTAATGGTCAAGTAGATAAGACTACCAACCATCTTTCTGAACATAGTGACATCCTCAACATAAGATCCATCATCCATCAACTTAATATTTTGATCCAATGGTGTATCAACCGGTTTGCATCCTGCCATGCCATATTTTTCCAACATCTCCAATGCATATTGCCTTTGTATCAGCCATATACCATGAGGTGTGTCAGTAACCTCAATACCAAGAAGTATCTCAACAAACCAAGGTCCTTTATATCAAACTCTTTATGTAACCCATGCTTGACTTCAGTAATCTCCTTCTCAAGTGTACCTGTAATAATGAGATCATCAACATAGATGACAACAACAACCATACCATCTTCTGTATGCCTCACATAAAGTGAATAATCAACTTTGCTCTACTGAAATCCCATACTGCATAAGAATTTGTTGATTCTATCACACCATGCTCTTGGTGCTTGCTTCAGTCCATATAAATCCTTCTTCAACCTGCATACATGATGTGGGTATTTTGGATCCATATAGCCCTGGTGCTGATCCATGTACACTTCCTCTTCTAAGTTGCCATTCAAAAAATGCATTTTTCACATCCATTTGATAAAGTTTCCAACCATAGGTAGAAGCCAAAGCAATTACCGATCTCATTGTCATCATTTTAGCTACTAGACTGAATGTTTCTTCATAGTCCAAGCCATAAGTTTGTGCATATCCTTTTGCAACTAGCATTGCTTTATACCTCTCAAGAGAACCATCCAACTTACATTTGACCTTATAAACCCATTTACATCCAATGGATTTCTTGCCATGAGGTAATTTCACCAAATCCCAAGTCTTGTTTTTCCTTAGTGCATCCATCTCTTCATCCATTGCTTGTCTCCACTCTTTGCTCTCTACTGCTTCTTCAAAGCAACTAGGCTCTACATGTTGTACATAAGAAACCACGTATGCATAATGCATCTTCATGAACACATTATAAGTCAATCTATCAACTGGATGCCTTACCCTTTTTGACCTTCTCAATTGAGGTGCACTACCATGTGTCTCATCTGATCTAGCATGTGGTGGAACATACTTTCCTGCACTTCTAGTGCCAGGTGTTTTAACATGCGGAATGCCATACTCTTCATCTATAGATTCATCTTCTGAACTTTCAACCATAGATCTCTTTCCTTTCGGAACTTCTACACTCCTTTGTGCACTTCTCAATCTACCACTCCATGGATTGTAACTACCATTGCTTTCCACATTCTCTTGAGGTCCTGAAGCATCTTCCACATGCTGATTTTCAGTCTTATTGTTTGCTGAAATTTTCCTTCCATAGCCATCATCATCATTGCTTTCATAGGAATCAACATCCACTACAATTTTGGGCTTGTACCATGATTCATATTCACTGAATCTGACATCCCTGCTTATGTATACTTCCTTACTCACTGGATCATAGCATTTGTATCCCTTCTTCTCATCAGGATATCCAAGGAAAATGCTTTTTACAGCCTTTGGTTCCATCTTCTTTCTCAAATCATCCGGAACACGAACATAACAAACACATCCAAAGACTCTAGGTATGCAATAGTGGGTGTCCTGCCATACATTTTCTCATATGGTGACATATTATGAGTCAAGGCTGTAGGTGTTCTATTCATAATGTGAACTACAATATGCACTGCTTCTGCCCAATATGACAATGGCATGTTCATTTGGTTCATCATTGCCCTTGCAACCTCTGCAATAATCTGATTCTTCCTTTTAGTCACACTATTTTGCTGAGGTGTGTACCTGCATGTCAATTGCCTTTTGATACCATGATCTCTCAAGAAGTCACAAAACTCATATGGCATGTACTCTCCACCATTATCCAACCTCAAACATTTTATGTAGTATCCAAACTGCTTTTCAGCCATAGATTTAAATTCCAAAAACTTTTCAAATGCTTCACTTTTATGCTGCATAAAGTACACCCAAGTCATTCTGCTAAAATCATCAATGAAGGTGATATAGAATCTACATCTTCTGCTCATGGAAACATTCTGACACGGGCCCCAAATATCTGAGTGTATTATTTCCAAAGGATAGCTACTTATTCTCCCCCTCTTTGGAAATGGCAATTTGGACTGCTTACCAGATTGACAAGCCTCACATACATGATCAAAATTCACATATCCAAAATGCGGTAAACCACAGACTATCTGTCTTGATTGCATTTGCTTCATTTTTGCAAATTGACATGACCAATCCTTCTATGCCATAATTCCACATCTTTATCTTGCCCATGTCCTCTCTCAACATACATAGAGTTTTGAATCACTGGAGTACCTGCATCCAAAGCAAATAATCTCCCTTTCTTTCTACCATGAGCAATCACCCTGCAAGTTCTTCCATTATGGAACTCCTCAATGAAACATCCAAACTTATTGAATCTCACATGCAATCCTTGATCTGTCATTTGACCAACTAATGCTAAGTTCTTAGCTATTGTGGGCACATAAAGTACATCACCAAGCTTGTTCTCAATCTCATCTTTATAGTAATAAGTGGCACACTACCAATATGAGTAATTTTATGTAAAGTATCATCAACAGTGGCAACATATTCCTCATTCTGCATTTGCTCCTTGCTATCAAACCACTCATCATGATGAGTCATGTGGTTTGTAGCTCTTGAATCCAAAAACCAGTCATTATCATGAAGAGGGTGAGTCATGCTCCCAAGCACATGCTCCATAGCAAATAGGTGATCTCTAGGCGATCCACCTCTAGGTCCATAACCTGTACCACCATAAGTGCCTGCATAGTGGCCATATTGGATCCTTCCACGACCCCTAGACATGGCATTCTGTTTACGATAACAATCTTTCTCAAAATGACCAAACTACCCACAATAATGACAATTTCCACCTCTCTGTGAAGGACTAAACTGTCCTCTACCTCTAGGGAAAGATCTCTCCCTGCCTCTATGCATGAAGTCACCACAACCAAAATTACCTCTTCCACGAGCAAAATCATAATTACTACGACCAATGAAGAACCTCTAGCACTACATGAGCTACCACGACCTCTCTGGTGATAGATAACACTATCTCCACCTGCATTTTTGCCACTACTAGATGCATTCAATCGCAACTTGATTTCTTCTGTAATAAGCAGTAACCCAATAAGCTACTCAAAGTCAGGCATAGAGCCTCCTCTAACTGAAATAGAGGTATCCAAAGATTTGAAAGCTGGTCCAAGTCCATTTAGTGTCACTGACACTAAATCAACATCATCAACAGGTGCATTAATGGATGCAAGGTCTTTTGCAATTTGCTTGATTTCTGCCACATAGTCACTGATATTGTGATTGCCTCTCCATGCACCATGTAATCTCTGCTTGAGTTGTATCTTACGAGCCTCTGTACATGTTCCATACATTTTTTCTATGATTTCCCATGCCTCCTTACAAGTACTTGCTTTTTTTATATGAGGAATCAAGGCTTCTGAAATACATATGGAGATCTAATTCAAAACCTTCATGTTCTTCCCTATCCAATCCTTGTACGCTTTCTTTTGCTCTTCAATTGGATGTTCAAGAACTTCTGGACATTCATCATCACATGTTATGAGGTCCCATGGACCTCTACCCCCATCAAAAAAGTACCCATCCTATAAGACCAAACACTATAATTGTCTTTGGTCAATTTGTCTCCCACAATCTGAGTGATCTGTGTCGTGTCAGACATTATGGCTGCTACAAATTCAAAAAAAAACAACAATACAAATTGTCCACAAATGATATTCAGTAGCATATCCCAATCCGGAACATCAATGGTCCAATCTGAGACTAAAAAGCATTAAAAATAGTCCAAAAATGCATGTAAAAATAGCTTCCAGCAATATGATTGTCATACATGTGTCCAAAATCTGTTATATACATCCATCCATGATGCCAACATGTCATACATTCAATTCCCAACAAGAAACATCCAATTCGGATCCCAAACGATGTCCGTATGACCCAAAACGCATCAAAATATGGGTCTAAAGTTAACCATCTTCCTGCAAATTTTCTGCAGATTTTTTTGTGCCAAGCTAGAAGTACATATCAATCTGAAGCTACAAAAAATTTCCCAAAATTTTATGAGCAAAAATCGGCCTTCAAATAACTAGTTCAACTCTGCGAGACATTAATGCAGTACAACTTTGCCTTGAGCAAAACAGAACCCCGTACAATGCTGCAAACACCCAAGAACACTGAAGGCCCTTCCATAGTCCCGTTGTTGAAGTCTACTGCCAGTTTACTTCAGTACCTCTTAAAATACATGTGCTCATTTTTTTTGAAACTCCCTCGCACTACTCCAGGCTTTCCTTTGCTATCTGAAGTAGTATATAATGGAGATTAATCAGCTTGTCCTCTTCAAATGGTAGCTTAAGATGTCATGCATCATGATGTGTTTGCACAATTTTCACATCAGAAGTTGTTGCCCTATAGACAGGACATGCTAGTTTCACATGCCCTCCTTTGTTTGCTCCAGTGCAATCTTCTAAGCTAGTCTTATTAGCTGAGTCAGCCTCTCGTTAACTACAGCTGCCCTCTTGTCCACCAAATCGCCTCCAAATTTAACTTCTAACCTCCCCCCTTCAGCAGATTTCGCACTCCTTGGATGAGAGACATCAACTACGTTTTAGGAAAGGCATGCATAGAGACAACAGAATTTGGCAGAAGTGGATGTCAAGGAGAAATAACTTCGTACTGCCTTTGGGCCTCTTGTTGATTCGATCCACATAGCAAGCAGACCAGACACATCAAAGACTTTTCAAATGTTGAGGGTGAAGAACAACTGAGGGGGAAATGCATCTCCCTGTGTCAAAGTTGAAAACAGTCTGAACAAGTAAAAAAATTACTTCACCTTGATGAGGAACTTCACAAGAGGGTTGTTGGGACCATTGTCACATTTTAAGTATCTGATTGATGAAGACAAGGATCCTGCTATAGGCTCCCGATTTGCGAACACATTGATTGTTGAGAGAAAAGATCCACTTTCAGACTTCCAATAAAGAAGAAGAAGATCTTCTACAAAAGAAACGATGGATGCTTCGTCAGACTTCCTATGAAGAATGAGTAAAGAAGATCTTCCACAAAGGAAGAGTGGATGCTGCGTCAGGCTTCTTGTGAAGAAGAAGTAGAAGATCATCCAAGAACGAATAATGGATGCTGCAAAATATCAGGATCGGCTCAAACTTTTAGCCAGGCTATCAAGTCTTGAGTTGGATTGCTACAGTGATACAACAACCCAGGGCATACAAGTCCAGGTGCGGAGAGCCTATGTGAATAATCAAAGTCAACCTTTCAAGCGACAGTACTTCTTTGCTTATCGTATTCGCATCAACAACATATGCTCGACCTGTGCAGCTCTTAAGCAGACACTGGATTATAACAGTAGACACCAATGGCAAAATAGGGCGCATCAAGGGTGTCGGTGTCATTGGGGAGCAGCCAGTGCTCCTACCAGGATCTAATTTTTTATATACCTCTACTTGTCCTCTGTGCACTACTACTGGGAAAATGGAAGGAGATTTTGAGATGCACTACTTGGATGAGGCGGCATATTCCACATTCAATGTGAAAGTTGGCACCTTTTCTCTGATACCAAATGATAAACTGAAGTGGAGAGAGTCCGAGAGATGGAGCAAATCAGAGGTCAGGAGCTACATGTTGTCTTCTCCTGCATTATTCTTCTTCCATCCTTAGATTCTACTACAACAAGTGGTATCCTCCAAAGATAGATACCCCCAACTTAAGGACACTTTACATATGCTTCTATTTTAGATACATACATTCATAGGATATGGCTTAGGATATGTCATATTTATCAACAATAAAGAGGGATAGCCTGTCGGCTGTGTGAGAGGTAGCCATTAGTGCTTGCTTGAAACACTTGAACAATAAGCAGTCTGTGGGTCTTGGCGGTTGCTCACCTCTACATTTTGGTTTCGTTGCCAGGACAAACGGATTCAAGCTTGAGTGCTTGTGTGCTTCAAATCGAGCATCGAAGTAAGGGTTTCACCCCTGAACCGAAACTTGAGATAGATAGAAGGTTTTGGGTTTTGATCCATGCCACAAATAAGTATTTTTAGTTTTTGATGATTGGTTGAGTAGGAAAAATCCATTTAGTACCCTGCTTTTGACTGTTGTCGCATTTAGAGTAGGATATGTAGGAGAAATCAGATTGGGAAGCTTGAAGTTCACTATTGTAAAATAGTCATGAACAGGGCAATAATAGGGGGAAATGAAAACAAAAGAGTGCTCAGACGTCTTGAAGTCGAAGGTCAATTGATTGGGAAGGCTAAGGTGTAGGATACTGAGGGCTTAAGGTCCTCGGTGACCAGGGAAAACCTCATTCACAATTCTGGCTTTGTGAGAGAGAGAGAGAGGGCTTGCAGGTCCAAGTCTACATCAGATTGATTGGAGCATATCGGGACTTCCAGTGAGATTCAGGTATGGAATGCCTTGGCCTACACTCCCCCTTGGTTACTGGAAGTTCTGGTAGCCACAAGTGACATCTATCTTTAGATTTTTGGACAAATAAGTGATCGCCACACGTTTTGGCTGACGGAATCAGATGCCCCCCACAATGTCCAATTCCCAGAGTCAAACCGCTTGGACAAACCTACTTGTGGCTTTTAGCAAGGGCAGTGTGACTCTTTCCAAATCCACAAAGCCACTGGTAGAGAAACCTACCACGAAGTCTCAAGAGGGGAGTCATGACTTGTCACAACCTACCTAGTTTCGAGGTCAGAAACCCACTAGAACCCACACTGAAGCCTATGAACCCCAGTTCAAATGGGTACCTAAACAAAGAGTGGACCCTAGGAATAGAAACCTGTGGCCTCACAAGGCTAAGGATCTACATCGAAAACCTAGGAGACAGAGACAAAACTATAAACATTGGTGTACGGTCAAGCCACAATGGGTCCCTAAGGCCTTGTTGCATGCGCAAGACTACTATGTGGGTAACACCTAGATTTGGCTACCTAAAGCCCAAACATCCAAAGACACTACTCAAACTCCATCTTCGAGCTTGACCACATGAAACGTTCCGTCAAAACCACTCAAACCACAAGCGACTCAAGCTGCTAAATCCATGGAACCTTTAAAGCCTAGCTCAGCAGGGCATAAGCCAATATATCAACCAAAACTGCAACCTCTTACTAACAAACTGACCACATCTGGTCCTGGTGACGCCCCCCCCCCCCCCCCACTCTCAAATTCACCAAGTAGTATGTCACCTGCAGCCACAACCACGCCCATCAAACATAAGGTTAAGCAAAAAACTCATGAGCAAACCAAGTGATAACCATTAGCTACTACTGACCTCTCTAGCGTTGTCAAACCTCAACCACCTATGGGGCTTAGACCCTCTTATGAGTGGTGCTCAATTCTAACCTTGGCCACCGATTTAGCTAAAAATACAGGGGACGACTTGGTTACCTGCCTCCAATACTTGGACGCTACTTTCATGGCATTGGCTAAAAGTACGATCGACTAGATCTAGGACTCTTGAAAGAACCTATAGCGGTAGAAGTGCGAACACTCCCTTGCTCTTGGGAGGAGTCAGAATTCGTATTCGTTAAAGCTTTTGAAGCAACTATGGAGTTAATTGCAACCAAGGTATCCAAGGAACACGCAACCAAATAGTGTCTCATCATGTCGTATAGCAAGAGCATGATCATGGCCACGAACCAAGAAATTGAGAAGTTGCAACGGCTTGCTGACAACAATTCCCACTTCTTGGAGAAATGCTATGCTCTACGATTGCAATGGGAGCTAGAGGGATGCCAAATAATTACCAATGCTCAACAACGACATACAATCAAAGCATCTAAATATGACCCAACCTATGTCACTCCAACTTCATATAGGGTGTTGACTACTCTCCGTAATTGACCCATGGAAGAACACATTAAAGAACACCCTTATCTAGATCACATCCTCACCAAGAAGGAGTTGCACATTGCTAGCAGAGTGGCCTCTGGTGACTTCTTACTTGATGTCCTCACTTACATTACACATGTGGGTATCTGCCCTTTCGATATGGACAGCTATGCTCGGTTAGAATATAATCCGAGTTTCTATGCCTGGCTCATGCAAAAGTAAAACACTAAGATTATGCGCTAAAGGCCCTTCATTCTCTAACCATTTCATCCTAGGAAGGATTCTTTTCATTGCGAAGGGGGAAGGGGTAAGGTGAATCAAACCAAACACATAAAGAAAACAATAAAGAAAAAGCACACATTGAAAGGGTGAAATGCAACAACTTATGATTAAGGAAAAGGTCGATAAAAGTTAAAATCAATAAACCACTAGGAAGAAAAATCTACTTCTGTACACACCCATCATGACACGCCAAGAAAAGGCTAGCAAACTTCCTTTTTCAGAGGAAGAACAAACAAAATATGGACTTTCAGTGGAAATGTAAGCCTTCAACTAGTTCAAATTTTGGCATATCTTCAACCTCAATGGAGTGGCCATTAAAGAACGGGTGGTAAGGCAGATCATCGAGCAATGCAATCTATAGAAATACATGGAAGCATTGAGCCAAGGAGTGGACTACTTCCAACCTACAGAGTTCCTGAGAACTTTCCACAGAAATTGCAGCACCACAACTATACATGAGGGGGAGGAAACTCGCCAAGTGCAGATCGAATTGAACCCAAAGCTAGTGGAAAAGGCATTGGGCCTAGTAAACAAAGAAAGGAAGCCAAAAAGAGACGTATATGCCCTACTAGGGATGGACAAGGTAAAAGTCCACACTAATGACGGCATCAGCTTGGCCGATATTCCTGATCCCAAAATCCAACTCGAAGCCAAGATAGTGCACGCACTATTTGCTAGCCAAAGATATAACTCCATAATTAGTTGTGTCAACATCCCCCTACTAGAGAGTGTCACAGCAACAAGGTCATTGGATGAGGTCAACCTCAACGGGTTTGTAAGAAAGACCATTGAGACCTCAGCAAAGGCCTTGGCAACGAGAGGGCAACCCACTGGGAAGGAGAATCTCCCGCCACCAACACTAAAAGGAAAGCTTCGTCCTTAAAGGCTGCAACCATCGGATTTGGTGGAGTCCTCATTGCAATCATCAAGGAAGCTTTGGGACAGGAGTAGGAAGAAGAAGGAGAAGGGGTGAACGAAACACCACGCAGGTCACCACCCCACCAGGAATGGGAGTCACAGTCTAGTGAAAGGACACTAAGTGAAGGGGAAGACAACAAGGAACAAGAAGAACAAACTAACTGGGGAGAGGCTAGAAAGACAAAGAAGAAAACTGTGCAAGAACAACAGAGGAAGAGGAGAGGAGAAAACAAGAAAAGGTGGACCTGCAAAGGACCCGCAGGGAGTCCAAATAGGCTAAGGAGGAGAGAAAGAAAAAGTAGAAAGAGAAGGAGAAGGAGCTGAGAAAAAAAGAGGAGGAAGACATGGCCCGTGCCATGCGCAGGTCCATTGAGCAACAATCCAGGTACGATGAGCCAAAACCTGAAAGCCCATCAAAAACGAAGGGCCAAGCTCAAGTGCCCATGTGCCTGAGTTTGTGCCACCTGCACAGTGAAAGAGGGCAAGAGCAAGGCTCCGATCGCCCCCATCCCTACCCTCCTGACGCCCGCTACTACCACCGCCATCTCCATTCCCAGTTCTACGACCCAGGTGGATGCCAACCACCTAATGGCTTGGGTCTAGTACTTTGTGAATAAGGAAATGGGCCAAGGATTAGGAGAAGGAACCCCCTTGGTAGGGACCAAAAGACCGGCTACGACAGCAAACGCCCAGTCGAGGTGAGACCCTAAGAAGCAAAAGGTTGTAGGCTCTACAACCTCCGTCCCCGTAATAGAGAGGTCGCCCGAAGAAAATGATGAGTACGTCACAGAGCTCCTCTCTCAACTAGAAAGAGCCAAGGAGGATAAGAGAATTGCGGTAGTAGAGCTGGAACCAGAAAAGGAGGCCATGGCCGCGTTCCAGTTGGAGAGAACACGCTAAATGGCCATGGCCCAAAGGGAAGTAAATGAGCTGAAAGAGTAGCTACAAGCTAAGGAGGAGGCAAAATATGAATGGAAGGTGCACATAAATGAAGAAACTGAGGCCACACAACACCTACAGCAGCACAATGAAGAGATTGTGGCACTCTGTGAAGATATACAAGCTCCAATGGAGAAAATTAATAAAGCCATGGAAGAGCTAGAGGAGTTGAGGGAGGAAAAAGCTCACAAGTATGAAAGAGAGGTGGAGAGACTAACCCAAGAGGCTACCTCGGCACAAGAAGAGCAGCAAAAGCTAAGGCAGAAATGGAAGATCAAGAACGAAGGCTAACAGTACTAGCCCAGAGGCAGGGGGAAAGCCTCGAAGACATGACAAAGAGGACGGAAGAATGGGCCACTCAAAACGAAAAAAGGGTCAAAGCCTTGGCACGTCGCCTCGCTCAATCTGGAAAAAAAAGATACTCACTGAAAGCAAAGAGAAGGCCACCCAAGCAAGCTTCCACACCTAACAACACGCCTTCCTAGAAATCCTATTGGATGTCACCCACGTAGAGGAGGGAGAGTCCATGGAAGTGATGAAAAAGAAACTAGGAATGGCTCATGGGGCACTGAAGGCCACAGACTCCAGATGCTGCCAAGACCTAGTGGAGTTGGCCTAGGCTTGGATGAACAATGCCATTATCTCCTATTGGTAGGCCTAACCTCACAAGAAGTGGATGCACTTGGGTTCCTCAAAGAGGAGTAGCAAGAGCCAAGACGACAAGGGGAGGTGGACGTGAACTTTGAAATGGGACCACATAAAGATGAGCTTGTCCCACCACCTCCTTCCCCGAGGCCCGAAGAGCAACAACACGCAGACACCTCCGCAAAAAGAAAGGCAGCACACTAAGAGAAAGAAGGAAGCAAATGGTGGAGGAGACAAGGAGAAAATGGAATGCCAAGGGAGTGAGGAAACTCGAGGCACCTATTCCACCATGTGCAGATGACACCCTAGCAAGCTTCCACGCCGACATCATAATCTGGGGGAGGCAAGAAATGTCCAGAAGCTCCTTCGACCTCAACTTCCAATTCCCCACCACCCTATGTAGAGTGTTACCTATCAAGGTGGTGGAGGAGGTGATTAACATCAGAAGCAGGCTCGAACAAACATGGCTAGAGGAGAGAGAGGAGAACCCCACATTATGGGCCATAGAAGATGCCGAATTTTGGCAAAATAAAGTTTTTGAAGTACCACAACCTGTGCCTGGCTACGAATGCCAACCTACGTGAAGAAGAAGGGTCTGCGACACCAACCTGGACACTTGGGTAGCCTTTTGCAACACTCAACCCTTCGAGTAGAATGACCCAAGCTTTATGCCCTACCCTTGAAAGGTGGGAGTGGATTTTGACTCCAGTGTCCACGACCGTTATGACTTCCCTGTAATTTTTAATCCTCATTGTACTACATATGAAGATGCCCTCGTCTTCACGTCAAAAAACTTGTATGATACTCCAATCCAATTCACTAACCAATTCTCTTTGTGCCTTGACCCTGCCTTTGTTACCACTTGTAATTACCTTAGATTGCTTAGAATACTCCTTAGGCAAGACCCCACCCCGCACGACCGAGACCTCTCAGTGCTCCATTTTGATCCTAATGCTATAGATAGTTGTGTGATGGCTCCATTAATGATGTGAGCTACTCTATTGCCTTCATTTTGCTTAGCTCTACTAGAGGACATGAATGATAGCTGCTTCACCCACTACAATCATCCATTCCTCTCCACCACCACCCTTCAAGTCTGCCTAAACCTCAAGGGCTATCTCCAAAGCTGTCGATTCCTTAGTAAATCTATTAAGCCCCCTTCTCCACCTCACTCTGATGATGAAGATTAAACTTCTGTCTCATGACTATGTAACTTTATTATTATTATTATTATTTTAAAAAGAGAAAAAAAGAAAAGAATTAAAAAAAAGTAAAGGAAAAGAAAACGGAAAAGATATCACACATTGCCACCGCAAGTTGCATATCCACCACAACCACTACACCTAGGGGTCCTCAAGTTAGGTGCATTCGGTGGCCCGGGTCGACCGACTCTATTCCTAATCCCCTAGCCTCATTTTGATCCCACACTTCCCACTTAGGGCACATCAAGGGCAAGACACACCCAAGGAGGTAACACTTGCCTATGGTTAGACCTGTCACCCTAAGATCCATCCCACTAGCATGTGCACAATGCACCACATAACAATGGCACACACCCACACGTAATGCACCTTTCTTTTTTTCCTAGGTACAACCAAAGGCCCCTCCACCAACTTTAGTAACCCCATCATCCATGCAATGTGCTCCCCATCTTATGAAACATCCTACCATGTCAACCCAACAAACCAAGGGGCGGACGCAACAACCCCAGCCAAAAAGTAAATGAAGAAGCTCATTTCAAACAATACATCAGAAGGTCACTGTAGATGGCGATGGATCCATCCAACACAATATTCAATTTCAATGCCAGATTTGCCCACCAACCTCTCTCCACAACCAGGTCTCACTCCAAACTCAAGGGCCTTTCAAATCCATAAATTCCTCCAAGATAGGGGATCATCTCCAACTCAAGGACCTCACAATTCCATAAATCCCTCCAAGACCAGGGCTCAATCTAAACTCAAGGGCCTTACAGTTCCATAAATCCCTCCAACACACCTTCCAACATGACTTGTATAGAAACTCAAAAAGCTACTTGGCTACTCCATCAACAAAGTCCAACTCATCCCCCAACAAGTGCCATGGGACTAGCACTCAACTAGGAGGGGGGTAATGTTAACCCTCAAACGAACAAGGTGGAAAATCCAAAAAATCTAAAGCATAAGACAAAGCCAAGGCAAAATAAGAATGGAGAATGAAGGCACACCAAGAAAAATCAGGAAACACAAGAAGTGTGAAAAAGTCCCAAATAAAGGAGAGGCACTAAAAAAAAATCACAACTCAATACTTTTGTAAAAGAGTGCAAGGCGCACTGTGGTTTATTTTAAGAGCGCCAGCGGGCTTTGACCTATGCAAATCATAAATATAGATGGGCGATAGAAAGAAAGCTAGCTAGGAAGATAAGAGGATAATAGAAAAAGGGGCCTAGGCCATGTAAAAAGGGGATGACCGCCCAAATGGGATTTAGGGCTTTGTATATAAAGTTCAAAAGATGAATGAGAGCTCATTCTTTGGTGTGTGACAAAGTGGACTCTTCTTCTTCTCTCCTTTTCTCTTGCTTGCTTGTGAGTGTTTGAGGGAGGGAGTGAGGGAGTGAGCTAGTGAGAGTGAGGGATCTTGGAGGTGAAGCTCTCCATCATCTCCCCTCTTCTTCTTCTCTTCTATTTTCTTTTCTTGTCTCGTGCGTGGCTATGGAGGATGGATCTTGGAGGAAGAGGCTTGAGGATGCTGGAGCTTGCATCACGAATCGTGGAGCTATCAGAGTGCTTGAGAGAGGAAGCAACTCAATCGGGCATCAAGGTAAGCTCACTACACTCATAGAGAGGGATAGCGTGTCGGCTATGTGAGAGTAGCCATTAGTGCTCACTTGAAACACTTGAACAATAAGTGGTCCATGGGTTTTGGTGGTTGAGCTTGTGCTCACCTCTACATGCATCGTTTCAAGTACTTCTTGCAATGATGGAGAGTGAAGAAAATCAAGAGATCATCTCACCAAGAGTGCTCTATGCAAATTAAAAAATTGTAAAATCCCAAATTCATGGAAAATGAAGGGGCACCAAAAAATGTGTCCCTCCCTCCCCCATCGTTATGTTTTTTTTTATTTTTTCTCTCTTAATCTCCTAATTAACACTTATTTAGTTCATGTCTTATGTATTCACACTATCAACAAGTGGTTTTGTAAAAATTAGAGGGCCAAACGAGCTCAAGTTCAAGATCGAAAGGTACAATCATGTTCTTGGCATTGTTTTCTACTCCTAGATGTTTTTTTTGGCCTCTGGATCAAGTAGCTACTTTATAATGCTAAAGCTACACCTCTTAGGATGGGTTGTCTAATGAAAATCGATTGACTATGGATGCTTCCAAAGCATTTTGGGCTACCTGATTTTTCTTAGAAAACTCTAACATCTCTTTATTTTTACAATAAATACTTTATTTTTTGCTTTAGTTTTAATGCCTATTCACACCTCTCATTGGCAACCATAGTCTCTGAGGAGATTCGGTACACAATGTGAAAATATACACCTAGCGTTAGCAATAGTAGAGATGTTGTCTATTTCACTAAGTAATGATGGTCTACTAGAAGATTGACTTATCTTATAGCCTTGGGAAGCACTTGGCAATTTATGCTAGTGTGTAGCTTGACTTAAGCCTTGATTAATCACTGAAGTGACTCACCAGAGAGTTAAATGGTAGACAAGGAGTCATGGATTATGGCTAGGATCTTCATCACAATTTTTGGTCTCTTTTGATAGGCACCATGGAGTTGTCCCAATCATGGAGAAAAAGGAATGGAGGAGAGCTCATGGGGAACATGCAACTCAACTAGCAAGTGAGGAGGAAGCTCTCAACCATTTGAGCAAGGAAAAAATATTTTTTATTCATGCAAAGGTGCTCTCTTAGGGAGGGCGTTCTATTGTATTCTTAGTTTGAGAATAAAGTGTGAGATATGATCAATGCCCCACCTTTGTAAGGTGCCACTAATGATCCATTGTGCTCTAGGTTGTAAGGTCCCCATTACGAGGAGAATCCATGTGTGAGCATGGACATTGGGTGGGTCTTGACTTGTATGTTAGATGAGGTCTATGTGACCAAATGGCAAAAAGGTGATCTTTGTGGATCTAGCCTTTAGGTTAGATAGACTAGTTATGCTTCTCTCTTTGAACCAACTATGTCATCATGTTAGATACATAGCCTCTAACAACGGAAGATTGACCCTTGATCATTGATGGATGGGTCTATGAGCTTCGAGCTCCATTTGTGGTGGCTATTTTGATTGTATATAATCAGGAAAAATAGGGCTAAATGTTGTATATGGGTTTCATGCACTCTCTTTGATCACTTTATGGTGGTATATGCTTGTTCATGGTCCCAGAGAGTAGGGGCACTTGTATATTTCACTGAAGATGAATTTTTTGCCTTCTATGGACTTGATTTGGGCTGCTCTTGGCTGTAAGAAACAGTCAAAATCACCGCAACTTGCTATGCTTTTTTATTTGGATGCATCAAAGTGGTTCTTTTGAAGAGATTTTGACTCGAAAGGGGTCTCAAATAGTACTAGACATAGCCTAGATAGTTTGGTGCATATTTATCTTGGAGTTTGAGCTTCTTATATGGCTCTTGATTGATTACTGTAAATACACAAAAATAATAGGGCTGATGTGCTTTGGCAACCTTGATAGGGTTTTGGCAAGAGCTTTTGGTTTATCAGTTGCTTGTCTTGGTTATGGTGGATGATATTTGCCATCTATTATTATTAGTTTAATGTTTACATGAGGAGTTAAGGTGAATACCTATAGCAGCATATGTATTGAGTCAACAAAGATTATGATATGTACTTGTGTATGAGCTGAGCTATCACCTTAGTGTATCTTAGGCTTATCATCCCACCATCATAGATGTATCTGTTTTGATTTGATTATGGGCTGATGCATTACATGTATGTGAGGATGTATACTCTACTGAGCTCTATGAAATAAAATGACAAGATTCATCTCTATTGGTCTTGTCAAAATCTTCTTTTCTTCCAAAATTCTTCTCTCTCATTTGTTTCCATCCTTGAATCCCTACACACCCTTCTATCTCATATTTGGGTGGTCGAGACATTACAAAGCACACTCTGACAACAAGATAGAGTAACTCAAGCCTTCAACCCACAAATTGATCTACACAAATAAAACATAGCGAGCATCAAGCTACTTCAAATAAAATACACAACATAACACAAAACACAACTCTCATCCTACCCCCTAACAAAGATCAAGGCATGAATTCCTCAAGGAATAGGCCAAGCATAATCTGACAAAGAGATCAAGAGCTAGTTGCTAACCAACTAGAACATAGACTAGCTAAAAGATCTATCAAAGAGGTCATCCTAAATGGTGCTCTAACCCACTTAATGGACCAAGGACAACTATACCAATAACTTCTACTAGCATGTAAGTACTCCTATAGCCTAGTCCACTTGAATTCATTATTTTTTCATTGTTCTCATTCTCTATTCTTGGTACTCATATGTGTAAAAAGGAGGGAGCTGAGCGTATTGTGGCCCAAGGAGAACGAGGCATTGGCCTTAGGTCTAGTCTTGGTACCCACAAGAACCTACCAAGCTCTCATGAGGCGACACTAAATTCTTTTTTTTTTGGCTCACTATTATTTTCACTCCAACTATCCTTATTTCCTTTTGGCTAGATACTACCCCCAGGAAGGCAAGGCATCAACCTTGAGTCTAATTTGTCCTTAGGAACCTACCAAGCCTTTGCAAGGCAATAAAAATTTTCTCTTTTGATTTTTCTCTATTTTATAGTCTCTTTGAGTGAAGTGTGATATTGGTTACTCTCATCCTTGAGAGACTACTATGTTGTCCCTTAGGAGAGGTATTAGATGGCTATTTTTGGGATGACTTTAGAAGTCTAGAAACCCTCAAGTTTGATCCTTTTAGGTTGAGATCTTGACATTTCTTTGCAAGGTAGACTTGAAGACTACTCAACCAACTATGTTTATACATCCTATGGGGTTTGGATGTCAATGCTCATGGAGAGGTGTACGCGAAACTATTGAATGTTTCCTTCTCTAGCATAGTTAGGGACAAATCTCTAAGTAAAAGTTTATCAAAGCCCAAGGTTATCAAATTGTAAGAATAAGTATCTTGTTTTGGTGTGATTCATTATAGTATTAAAACATATATTTTTCGAAATGACCTTTATTCGAATTGCTTGGTGGAAACTAAGTGCATTTTAAGAGGTTTGATTGAGAAGCTAAGTTGAGTAGATTTTCAATGAAGGGAATTCCTAACATAAGAGAATGATAAAGATGGACATCTTGGAAATAAAGTTCTTAAAGTTAATCCAAAGCATATATGCCCTAGTGGGACTAGAGAGGTAGCATTTAGCAATTGCCTAATTGTTTGTTTGAAGTGGCACCACATTTGGATCCTAAAGAATCCATAGGGTTAGCTAGTTAGGTTGCTTCCAAGATTATCTCATAGGAGAAGTGCTTGGCTTGGATTGACTTGAGGGTTCCTCTAACTCACTTAGTCTCCTAGCGACTTTTAATCTCCATTCAAGAGTGTTTACTTCACAAACAATCAAGACTAAAAGCATGCCTACACCACACTTGGTTCAATGAGAGCAAGAGAGGAGGGGTAGGATTTCAATCCCTCTGTCCATAAGGCATAATCTCACCTCGGATCCCTAAAATGGTGCTAAGCTAGTTCTTAGACACATACCCTAGGTAAATCATTGAATCAATTCTTATCCTAATCATATTGAGAAGCCACTTGACTAATTGGGTCCACCCTACCTTAAGATGTTCCCATCAGGGGATCTAGCTACTTCCCTTGCACACATCCCTATCATCTTTAGATTTTTAATTAGTCCTAAAATATTTAATTTGGACATGAAAAAAACCTTAATTAACCTTTTAGAATATTGTTCATATACATAAATTAGGGCACTAACACATATACAAGGAAAATATTCCTTTGAAAATCATTTAATTATTGCAAATAAGTTATAAAATATATTCTAGTCACATTGGCCAAATCCCCCCCCCCCCCCCAACTAGGCTCATCATGCCCACACTGGGATCTACACGTATGGAGAGACCTCTCATTATGGGCATCAATCCTAGCATCTAGAAAAAAAACTAGTTCCTAGTGAGGGAACTCGGTGAGAGACGTGGGGACTGTAAAACTTGCCCCACTAATCTATACGAAACTAGCATTTCAATATCCTTTTGGAGGAAGCAAATGTAAGGTTTAAAAATATCTTTTAAATTTAAATTCCTTTCACAAGAACATTCCTTTGATGGAAAATAGTCCTTCACAAATAAGTTACTAATTTAAGGTCAACTTAATAATTGTAATGGAGTAGTGTTGCCTCTTAAGGATTAATAGATGTCATAATTCACAGATTGAATCATATAAACGTTAAATAACACAACATGATAGAATATATAATCATATTTCACATAGCCATGTGTAGAGCCACATTTTAGATGAGAAGGACAATATATTTAGAGTCATGCATCATCTAAAATGATTTCCAAATCAAAAAACATATATGCAAGAAGTGAAAAGGACAAATTACAAAGCATTACTTCTTTAACACTACCTAAAATGACAAATGACAAAGTAGCAAGAGTGCATTCTACATTCTACATTCTACATATTCATACAGGGAACAATATGTAAGATGGAAAGAGCCAAATAGATAGAGTTGCACATCATGTACAATAAATCCTAAATCAAACTTTTATAATGCAGAAGAACATGTATGATTGCAAATGCACAAGACTTTATATACTCTCTTTAACCCTACATAAAATGACAAATCAAAAACCATAAAACGGATTGAAACCCTCAACCAAATCAAGATTGTAGAAATCATGAGCAACATTTCCCATGAGCAAAGCACAACTTATAAAGTTGGTTTGGACAATTCCTAGGAGTCTAGGAGTTTATCAGCTAGAGCCCCCCTAGCACCCTCAACTCCTTTTGCCCAAGGACCCCCCTACAAAGCAACCTCCCGCCATCGGGGTTGGTCCAAAATTCTCTAAGGCGGCATTTAATCCCCCTTGGAAAAGGGACCTACAATTGGCATTGGGGGAGGTCTACTGCGCTTTTCTTTTTATCATGTTACAAACTTAGTATATTAGGATTTGTGATTCAATTCAATCAACTTCTTAAGTACGTCAAGTTAAACTTGTATGCATCGCTACAAGCACAATCAATTCTTTATCAAGCAATATTCCCAGCAAATAGAGAGGCAATTGAGCAAGATCTTAACTTAGAGGCAATACTTTCTGACTTGACCCTCTTCCTAACTTCTTGGGTTTTTCCAAGTTTTCCTTCGGATTGTTGGTTTTTTCTAAGTTCCTTTTTTGAGATCTTAACCTTCCTTCATTGCACCTTTCCTTAGTAAACATCAGTCCTTTGTTCACAACTTTTTGTCATAACCCTTATCATAGGTTGATCACTTAACCTTATCACAAATCTAGAATTTATCCTAATTTTTTGGGAATTAATCAGATCTTGGAATCATGATTTTTTCTTGGAGATTACGTGAGTCAATAAGGCGAGTATTTTTCCTAGGAATTCTTAGATTTTATTCTTCTTAAGGAGAACTATATGGTCCTTTTTTGTTATCTCATAATCTAGGTCTTGTATTTCACTTTGTCATGTTAGCAAAGTGAATTGGTCTAAATATCTTAGGTTTAAAAATTAGTTACGTGTTACATTTAATAATTTTCGATGAGCTATGTATGCCATAATTTTTAACTTAATTAATAATAGTTTTTTTTTCCTCAAAACAAAGTACTTCTAATCAATAATTTTATATCACCTACTTTAATTATCCTAATTCACTTTAAATGAATTATAAATACAAAGAAAAACCTATTTTTTATGTTTATATCATTTATAAATACTATGAGTATTTTTTTAATTTTTTTTTTTGTAAATACCAAAAAAATCTTTAATACAATTTTCATATTTTTCTATATTTATATAATTTATAAATACTAAAAGAAATATTTTTAATGAAATATTTACTTAACCTAATGTTTACATAATTTGTAAATGATAAAAGAAATATTTTAAATACAAATTTTCACATTTTCTTACATTTACATAAATTATAAATGTTAAGGAATTTATTCTTGATGTAATTTTTTTATTTATAAGCAACTTAAGATAATTTATTCAATGCGATGCAATGTTATACAATTTATCCTAACTTTCAAATTTTAAAATTCTAGTTTAATAGCTCCTACTTAATTCTACATTATTTTTTGTTGGATTCCTATTTTTGCTGAGTTGTAATTTCTTTACCAAATTGTGAAACTTCTTTATTTATGTTCCTAACCATGTATAAATGGAACATTAATTTATGAAGGAACCAGCTAGTTCTGTGATGCGAGTAACATCATATTGACAATGTTCATTCGTGATCGTATTTGTAGCTCCCATGCTTCTTGCTCCAAACTACCATCTCTTCGACGCCATCATGAGATGGGAGTCCACATGCACTAGCTTTGATCTTGCTTGGGAACTCTAAACGATTTGGCAACTCCTTGAGAGACTGAGACTTTGTAAGGTACGAAAGGCACGAAAGGTAGAGGTGACCTTCACAAGCCAAAGTGGTCCTCCCCTTTGCAGTTGAAGATGATCTCCTCTTGCTCTCCTTTGTCTCACTCCTCCTGTGTTGAATAAAATTTTTACTTTTATGAACACCTTCTCACATTACCCTTAAGATGCATGTTACTCCACACTCTTAAAGTATGGTGCCATGTTGGTACAATTTTTCTATCATATCCATAAAAATGGGCATTACGAGTTCTCAAATGAGTTGTTAATTTGCAATCTCTAAAATGGGAACCTTGGGCTTCCTTCGAAAAAGTTCTAACATGATGGATTTTCATGATGTCAAAGCTCTCACGCATTATCACCTTTGATAGGTTTCTATTATCTTACCATTCCAACCATTTGCATACACTCAATTAGTGGATTGTAATTGTTTTGTATTTAAGTGTGTGTGGAGTACACTTCCATACCTACACAAGCGCACACATGCATACATGCATGCACACATGCACACACAAAACACTTAATAGGAATTAAAAATGTAATCATCATTTCATCTTCTTTAATGAATCTTTATACTTGAACAAAATTCAACAGCCACTAAAACAAATTATATGGCCTTGCATTTGATAGGACAAAATATACTAACAAATGATTTAGTGCATCAATTCCATAATAGTGTTGAAGATCTTGGAAGAAGCTCACAAGACAAGAACCTTCATGGTTTGAGGTGTATAATGTTGGTTTTAAAGAGAGTAAACAAAAACTTGAAGTCTTCATTAGAACACAACAAATAGATGAAAGAAATATAATATATACTCCACAATATCAAGAAATAATAAAATGTTTTTTGGGCTAAATATATTTCTTCAAGCATATCCAACCCCTGATTGGATTATAGTTTCAACAATTTTTGGACTCTATGAAAATTTCCAAGATGTCTGGACCATCTTGAACAACTAAAGCTTCGATGGGCTCCCAAGCAAATTAAGAACTCCAAGTTTCATTTCTGAAATTTATTAAATTGTAAAAAAATTGTATTCATTAAAGTTTAATATTGGTTGAATATTTTTATATTCATTTTACTAAATTGATTTGTTATAATAATATGAATGGAAGCATGTTATCCGTGTTACCACAATTTACTCTAAGAATAAAATATTCAACAAAAGCAAATTGCTTACAATTCAAGTTAAATTTATTTTTGGATATCTTAAATAAAATAAATTAATCAAAGAATGTTAGTAATAAATCTCTATTTGCTAAAGAAACATTTTTAAGTGTGTTTGACTATATTATTAAGAGAATATATCGATATTTCTTATACTCTTTTATTTAGGATTTTAAAATGTTAAGAAAAAATACACATATATATAGTTTGTATTTTATAATAACCTAGTAAATAAGTTAGTTAAAGGCACAAAGAAGAATTTGTAATAAGAATAGATAGTCTAAATTAAGCAATCATTTATAATTGAGTTTAGAACCTACATTCTAAGAAAGATAATTTAAAAAAAATTAATTTAAATCTAATTTTTCTAAATATTTATTTAACATATTTTGCTAAGGATTTAGTTTATGTGTGTGTTAATTGTCTCATATTTTTTAATTTTATTTAGGATCTAAAAACTACCAGATATTCTTTACTTCATCTCATACCTTTTGAGGGTACTAACTTAGTCTTATTGAAATTATTTATTCTATATGTGACCCCTTTGTATGATTGTAATTGAGTACACTTTTGGTGGATGGATATTGATTGGAATCGCGTACGGTTTTGGTGTTTTCAATTGGCATGCAGGAGGTAAGAGATGCTTCATATCCCGATTCCCGATTCCCAACTGCTCTCCTTGTCATCCATGAACTTTGATTAATGACTATCTAATATCTACACACCACTCTTAGTTACATTCATCTGATGAGCACAATTTCATCACATGAGGCAAAATTTGAAGAATATCTTATTTTTAATAGCATATAAACAAATCACCATATGAGGCAATATATAAATATTTCAGATTACCTCAATTGATTTAGAGCAAATTCTCCACATGAGGTAGCAATGATCATATGTGCTATTTGTTTTTCATCACAAGTGAGCATTTATTACTTGTGATAATTTATCATTTTATTTTTATAAAAATAAGATCTATTTTGTGGAGATTCAACTATATATTTATTGTATACTATTGACTTGTTACACATAGCACTATGTATAACATTGGTTGACTTGTGCTTATAAATCAATGCTAGGGAGCTAATGTGTTTTGTGTTTCTAATTAGAAAATTATTGGATGGAGTTGTATAGGTGAATCTTTTATATTTAGAAGAGCTCATTCTAGTGCACAAGAATTATTATTCTTTTGGATGCTTCTATTGTGTAGATTTATTGTGCGCCCATGCATGGATTTATTTAGTATTATTGTAACTTTTATACCAAAGCCTAAGGGCAAGGCAAACATTTTTATAATATTAGATTTATGAGATAGGTGTTAGAAAACTATTAGATAAAAGTATCTCATTCATGTACCATAGAGTACTGTTAAAGATGCAGGATCTAGAGCATGGCAAACTGCGAAAGCTATGGAGGATGGAAGATGAAGAGAGAACTCATGATGACATTGACAAAGAAGACAACTGTTATTACACAAGTGAATTAGGTTCCAAGATTGAGACTTGGACTCATAAAGACATTCTTGTGTAGTACTGACAATGACACAGACACTTGATAGAAAGAGACAAGTACTATTGCATTATCATCATATGAAAGTGATAGTTCAAGTACATCATTATATAGAGTTCTTTGGTAGCACTTAACATCCACTGTGCATATGGGATTTTGTCTCTCTTCATAGAATGGACTGCATCTTCCTAGCCTAGCTGTTCCATACAAAGGGACATACATAGGGTGTGATTAGCAGATTCTCAACACCCCTCCTCAATCATGACCTAGAAGTACAAAGTGTATAGAGGCTTTAGTGAGAGCAACACCTACAAAGTGTGGGCATACCACAAACATGGCAAAACACCAGAGGCTGTCTCACAGAAAAGGCTAAGTGTGGGTACCATAAACATGGTGGACATCCAGAGGCTATAATAGGGGCCTCACAAAGTGTAGAGAGGCTGTAGTACAAGGCTACATGAGGAGTTTTTAAGGCGGGTACAATGCTTTTAAAATAGAAAATGAGAGACAAGGACCAATAAGCCCTTGTGGTCTTTTTCAGCATATGCTATTTCTTTGTCAGCATGGAAAATCTTCTTGTCTTTCTTCTCTTCGTCATGATCTTCTTGGTCTACTCCTTTATTGACTTTGCTTGCAACATTTTTGAGTTTGCTCTTCCAGTTGCTTGCAGCATTTTTGAGTTTGCTCTTCTAGTTGTCCCCCTCAAGCAAAGTGGTAGACATGTCTTCAGAATCTTCAAATGGATCCATTGATTTCTCTTTGGTGTAGGCAGCTCCATTTCCTTCTGCAGGTAGAGTAAGAACATCTTCTATGTCATGTAAATAAGCAACACAAGTCATGTTACTCTTCATGAAGTGTATCCACATAGAAATCTTCTTGATTGTCATTGATATGACCAAGAATCAACTTCAAATCTGAGATAAATCAGTAAGAGTGTTGTACTTAAGTGTATCAAAGGATACAAGAAGTTTAGTGTCAAATAACACTTGATAAGTATCAATGGATACTATCTTTTTGATGAGTCCGATGCTGATGCTTGATCCCGTTGCTCAAGTCCCCTCCTGGCTGGTAAAATCTTGCTGGTAAAACACTTGAATCTTTGTTGGAAGCTGAGCTGGGAGCTCAAATCAGAGTGGCAACTCAAACCAAGTGGTAGAACCTCAATAGAGTGAAAAGAGTAAGAAAATGAAGCAGAAAAGGAGCTTGAGCTACTTGATTTCTTCAACTCTTTCAAATCTTCCAAGCACAAATCTCCCCTCCTTGATGATTTGATGGGAAAGTTGATCAGATCAAAGTGGCAAGGGTTTTGCTGACTCCAGAGAAGTGAGAAATTCAAGTGAAATGAAAGCTTGAAGTAGAAAAGCTATGGCTTCTACAGTAGGGTTCTGAACCTAACTGGTTTTTTCAACGTAGTAGCGCACAGAAACAAGCATTTGACGATCCCTCTGAGTGGAAGAAGGTTTAGATATGGCTCTTCAAAAGCCTTATGGTCGTAGGACTGTTCGCGGCCGGTGCTGATCACATAGAGCGTACGACCAGTAAGTGCACAGTTCTGAACAGCGAGCAAGGAAACAGGCAATGCCGGGGTAGGGAGCGTGTAGTGTTGATCTGTATCATGATGTAGTGATGCGCCCTGAGCAAGGGAAGAAACCCCTAGAAGAAAACGTCAGCTATCTCCACCTGGATGAGGAGATCAAGAAGCTCCAAGTGAGCTGGGTCCTGTTGGCTATGGTTGCCAAGCAGGGCAGTGAGAAGAAAGAGTAGGAGATGAGGTCCTAGACTTGGCTTGAGCTGGACTGAGCTAGATGAGAGTGAACTGGAGTTGGAGGAGCAGTGCCATGCCCGTTTGGGCTTTGATACCATGTTAAAGATGCGGGATCTAGAGCATGGCAAATTGCGAAAGCTATGGAGGATGGAAGATGAAGAGAGAACTCATGATGACATTGACAAAGAAAACAACTGTTATTACACAAGTGAATTAGGTTCCAAGATTGAGACTTGGACTCATAAAGACTTTCTTGTGTAGTACTAACAATGACACAGACACTTGATAGAAAGAGAAGTACTATTGCATTATCATCATATGAAAGTGATAGTTCAAGTACATCATTATATAGAGTTCTTTGGTAGCACTTAACATCCACTGTGCATATGGGATTTTGTCTCTCTTCATAGAATGGACTGCATCTTTCTAGCCTAGCTATTCCATGCAAAGGGGCATATATAGGGTGTGATTGGCAGATTCTCAACAAGTACATCACCCAAAACAATGTTTTTCATGATTGTATGCAAGTAACTAGCATTGAAAGCACCTAGATCAACCAAATGAGATGTAGTCACACTCTCAAGCCTTTTACAATTTTAATGTCCTAAAGCTTTATAGCCAGTTTATTTTGGTTCATTCTCATATTCTAGGCTTTGAAGTAACTTTGCAAATAATGTAAAAATTAATTCAATTTTCACTAATACATTAGCCACCACCAAGTATCCACTTGATTGTACTAGTGTCTTAAGACTCATGTTGAGGTGCTTCTAGTTACATAATTTTACATAGGCCATTATTCTATTTCCAATGTTTTTGGTTTTTGTTGGAGTACATATTTCTTAAGTAAGTCTTCTTGAAAAATCCAAGTGATCAAATATCTCCTAATATGTGTGTTTGACTCTACAATATCCACCAACATTGAAACAATTTGCTATATCTACATTCGTCGCAAAAAAATTATACATAGGAGAAGCAAGCTTCAATCTATTTGTATAAATTACCTACTTACCTATCTATTGTGTGAGAACAACTTACGCAACCAAATTTAAATCTACATTCCCTCCATACACTTTTTCACTCTTGAAAGAAGTACAACTCAAAAGTTTGCATGTGACTTTGACAATATTCAATTTCTTCTCATTTAACAACTATTACAATTAACAATTGATAACACTTCCACATGCAAAACACATCATTCTTGCTTTGAGCTTGCTTTCAACCTTCCCATATTCTTTGCATCTAAATATGGCCAAATCAACCATGAAGAATGATAGAAAGAATAAATCATGAATTAATGTTTCATATTGAAAGTATTTTTAAAATGCTTCTTTTAATAGGAAAGCTAAAAGGGCATGGTTTATCTAAGCTGAGTATTCAAAATTTTTAGCTTTGCATACAAAGGTCTACTATAGTAAGTGACTACACCATCAATGCCTATTGCAAACATTAGCAAACCAACCAAAATGTAAAAGGTGGTTCCATAGCAAGTAGACCCATAACATGTTAGGGTCCCACTAGCTGACAAGAAAGATGGCCAAATGCTTCCAAGTTGCTTCTTTGCTTCTTTGTCATAGAGATAGCCTGCCATAATCCCAGATAAGGTGAAAGAGCCTGCTAATAAATGTGTATTTGCCACCATAAGGTTTGTTCCAAGATATTTTAAGCCATAAAACTCAGAGACAGTGGGTATGGTTAGACTTATAAGTGATCCATGACAAAAACCAAGAACAAGAGAGCCAACATAGAGTGAGGCTTGAGAGCCTGACCCAAGCCACAAAAACATTGCTATCATAGGCAACTTTACCACTCCCATTGACACTGACCTTGGCATTCCGAATACCCTACACACATGAAGTTAGACATTGTAAGTGCCTAATAGAAATAAGCCCTAACACTAAAAAAGAAAGCACCATTACTTAAGCTCGTGATGTAAATATAGTCAACTTATCTTTACCCAACATGTCAACACAATAAGCATTTAAAACATGTACCAAACAAAAATATGAGAATTTGCACACCTTGATTTAGGTTTTAGAGTGTTTTCCCATTTCATAAAATGAATAAATATCATGCATGGAGTTCTGAATAACTTCATGGAGGTCCCAATCGCAAAGTTAGAAATGCCTCACAAGGTGAGAATTGTTATTCTTTCAAGGATGGGACCATATTAGACCATGTATCTTATATCCCTCCCAAACTCAATGAGACAAAAGCCTTTTCAACATGTTAAGCATGCCTTTGAATTTGTTCAAAGTGGCTCAAGAAAGCACTCAAATCCAATAATTATTTTGAGTCACATGAAGATAATGGTGACTCTACATCATCCTTTTCATGTCCCTTCCCACTCAAATACCTTAGAATACTCTTAATGAATTCTCTCGTATATTTTAAGCTCTATTTCAGAGAGCACATTCTACCTTAGAGATTGCTTTCCATTCCTTTTTGTCATTTCCTAACATCACTCATCTTTCCCTTCCACAAATTTTTGTTTTGTTATGACAAGCCTATGTAAAAATTATCAAATTGTTTATTGGCTTGCTTATGGTTGACCGTTGCATTGGTGGATATCAAAATATGAATGTTCCTTAAATAAAGATGGCATGCTTATTAGTGTTGTGTCTATATGATGCAATGACCTATAGTAGGCCATTGCAATGCAACATATGCTCACAAGTTTTCACAAAGACCTTTAATAGACATTAAAGGTGAAAGAACTCGTGACAAAGTTGATATGTTGAAGAAAGATGTCCCTCATGTTATTTGAGCTCTAACATGTAATGTGAGACACAATAATTGAAAAGATGTGGGAATGTAGAAATTAAGTAGCTTTTCATGAATAGTTTGGGGATCCTGCATCATTCAATTGATTTTTTGGACAAGTTGTCTTTGTGGGTTGTTAGCCTTTTGCCTGTTACATGTATGGACAAGGAGTATAAAGTGCATAAGAGGTTGATCGTCTTTTGTGAGGTGCTGGATTTCATTTTATACTTTCTACTTTCGCATGTTTTTTAGAAACAACTAAAGATGGTAGTTGGATGCTAGGATAAAGGTGGGATGTAGACTTACTCAAGTTTTAGTACATTGTATGAGGCTTTAAGATTGTGTGTGTGTGTGTGTGTACACTTTCTACTTTGTGTATCTTCTTAAGAAACAACTTAAGATGGTCAATTGGATGCTAGGATAAAGGTGAGACATAGGGTTACTCGAGTGTTAGTAAGATGTATGAGGCTATAACCTTGTGTGTGCGTGTGTGTAGAAAAGAAGAGCTTCTCTAAGACCTTCCGAATGAAAAGATAGGCAACCCTTCAAATTTGAGACATGATGAGGATGGGATATATTTTAGGAAGCTAGGAACCTATTTATATACTAGGACTAAAAACTTGAAAGGCTACCTTTAGTGGGCTTTGAAAGAAACGAAACTTGAAAGGGCCTCTCTTTTGGAAGCTTTTTAGTTGAAGGCTTTTGACGAATGAGTGTTGGAAGTACAAAAGCGAAGCTTCTGTTCACACCACCCAAAGAACACAAGAAAAATAGTTTGAAGTCGGAAGATTGATTCTAGAATCTACACAGAATATGCCAGGTGGGAAAAAGCGAATAGGCACAGCACAGATGTGAGCTTGAGAGGGTGAGAGCGACGCCTTCTCACGTGCGTGGCATTAAATGCTGAACTTCCTAAAGGGCCCCCTCTTCATTCCAATTAATAGCATTTTCCTGTCTTCCTCTCCAGTGAGTCTCCACGCTTTCTTACCACGTGCCTTTTCTTGTGACGGCAGCTCTAACGCTTTATTTATTCATTTATTTATTTATTTTACCAGCCTCTCGTCTTTTCCCTTTCCCCCCGGCTAGATTTCTGAAGATTTTCAAACTTTGTATTTCATTTAAAAACCGGATATTTTCTTGGACATTTCAGTTATAAAATCCGTTAACGCCCGTCACATTGTTTTGCCCAAAACCGGCTAATTGGGCATTTTTTGTTTATGGAAAACCGGCTATGTTTTGGGCACTTTAGTTATAAAACCAGTTAATGTGACATTTGTTTTTGCAGCCTTTCTTCCGGTTTTCGCATAGGATGCGAAACAAGGCAAGTGGACTGTCACGTCTTTCTTTTTCTTTTAAAATTTAAAGATGAGGTATTTACAATCATCTTGTAGGTTGTGCTGCTTGAACCTACCTACCCATGGTGAGCTAAAAAGCTTCCTAAACGTAGGCAGCTTATTGGGCCCTTTTTAAAAAATTAATAATAGTATATATACCCTTTTTACTATAGTTGAAAAGTGAGGTCAGGGTCATGACAATGGACATCTTCAAGCCTTTTAACTCCTAGCATTTGAAGGTTGCAACACCCTTCAAAGGGGGTTTTGCCCTTCTAGAGAGAAGGGTGATACATATATTACCCTTCAAAAGAAAGGTAAGAATTTTAGAAAAGTAGTTATATGCCCTTCCAAACTCTTGAAAAAGAAGTAGTCCTCTTTCTTGTTCCAAAGCATGGCTCTATTCCTCAAACACCAGATGTGCTTGAGTGTGATTGCTCTTATTCCTGCTGAAGACATACCCGCCCTGAAAGATCGGATCATAGTCTAGTCTATCTGAAGCGTATTAGGAACACCCATTGGGTCTTCCATCTATTTTGTAAGAAGCTAGTAGCATTGGCCTAATGCCTTGATGCATATCCTTTATATGCTGTAACTATTCTCCATCAATGGAAAATTTTTCCTCGATTTTTTAAAAAAAAACTCTTGAAAAAGAAAAGGAGAGGTCCTCTAAGACCCCCAACCTTCTAAATGAAAAGTTGGGCAGCCCTTCAAAATTGAGGGCTGACTCCTAGACAAACAAAAAAGGTTATTTCTTTGAAACATACAAGGACAATTAGTGTCATGGTCCCTTTTGATGTGGATGGAGGTCACCTATCACACTGCTCGGCGCTCGCACCCCTTTGCAGTTGTGGGTACACTACAGCTCTCATTACACACATGCTCACACAATTGTCTGCAACAGTATGTACACACACACACGGAGACAATGTGCTTGTGCATTGGGTGTGCACAGGCATGGATCTCAGTCACATGAGATCCATGCGCATGGCCACAAATTACCCCAGGCACCCTCCACAAGCGCCTATTCTGTATCTGTCATGGAGGGGGCATGTACTAACAAGCGTTGAGAGAGGTGGTTTTTCTCTTCTTTTTTGGGGTTTTTCTTTGGCAGTGGCAGAGGGTGGTGCATGCTGTGTACTCATCTCTCAAAGCTCCTACTCCATATGATAGAAACAAGTCTCCGTTTAAATTACTAAAAAGAAAGCAACTAGCTACTAGAATACAGTTCAAGAGAAGGCCTTGCCACACAACATTTTTTTGCGCTGGGATGGAACCAGGCTATGCTCCTATAATGATGCACAAGAGGAATAGGGACATGGCATACCTTAAGCCTGGCCCTACTTAGCACACCTTGAAGTTATCATTTCTTGAATGAAGGAAATTTTTACCTGAGCAGTTGCTCGGATGCGATGCCTGATGTGATTCTGCCAAAGAAGTTTCCCAGGCTGAATAAGGAGGTGAAGAGAGTGACACTGTCAAACCCGAAGGACTGTCCAATTTGGCCCAGATTGTTGCTGAATGCCATCCCTGAGCCAGCCCCACAAAACAAAGCAATATAAAGCAAATAAAAGTCCCAACTCCTCAGAAGAGCGAGTGTCCCTCTATCCTCCCCGAGCTTCGGTAAGGGTGCACAACATCTCGATGTGGAAGAAGCCTCAAGTGATTTACCAGTGGAGCCACACTCTATCAAGGGCTGCTTCAATGTGTTACTCTCCATGTCAGAATTGATACTGTTTTCAGTGTCCACAGACCCATTAACTTTTGATTCCAAATAAGAATTATTCTGAATCTCCCCCTGAAGGTCTTCGATTGGTGGAGTCAGTAGGGCTTTGTCTGTTCCTGACCTGACCTTGAAGAGGAAGAAAGGCACAAACGCAGGGGCTAGCACCAAGGCAAAGAGCACTCCCAGCGTTGCATATGACATTAAACCTTCAGACAAAGCATGTAGATCAATGGTGCCCAAGTAGATAGCAAGGGTAGAAGCTATCACGTTGAAAACAAAAATGCTCTTTTTCTCTTCCTCCTCCTCCTGCACAGTCTCAGCTGGGGGTACTGGCTGAAAGAAGAGGGATGAACCTATGCAGACTGCTGGCGGCACCACAGCTAGCATTAAGAGGTACATGGATGATGAACTTGAAAACAGGATGTCACATATTCTTGAGTAAACAGCTGCTGAAAGGCCCATGTAGCCTTTAAATAAACCCACTACAGGGCCCCGATTCCGAGGAAAATTCCGTAGTGCCACCGTGAAGACTGCCGTGTTCATCCATGAGACAGTGTTGCCAGCCACCAGTGCCGTTGCAAACATCTGGTCAAAACCAACTTGATATTAAGCACCAGAGGTTCAAATTTAAATGTAGGGAAAAGTTAACAGGCAAAAGCTCACTAACTCTGGTGAAATTATAATCACAAAAGCACTGAGACATTGCCTACGAACAAGCATTTGGCAAAGGTCAGCTCCACCACGTGAACCAACAGGTTAATGGAACTATCAAAAGGCAATATCAGAGAATTCATGCTTCGAAAGAGTAACGGGCAAGTATAGAGTTATCCACAGGAATCAGCATCCAAGATATGTCACAGAAAGTGAATCTTCGAGAAACGGAGTTTGACTACAAGCAAAGATCACCTTCAGGCCCACAACACTGAGTAGGTAAAGCACAGCTGGACACTGGCCACAATGCCAACTGACAAGAAGTAAGTACCAGCTCAACAGAACTGATCAGAAGAAACTAAGCAGAATAAGAAGAGCTACTGATTGTTTCAGAAAATACTGGAAGGCTATGCAACCGACTGAGACTCTACAAACAACAAATTCATTGATATGTCAACAACCCACATTAATGACCATTGGCTGCTGTATGTTTGCGCATAGAATTACCGCTGGACAAGTTAAAAACAAAGTAACTCTTAAGTGGGTTAAGTTGATACCAAAACACTGAACTGCTTAAGATATCCTTAGTCTCAGGAATGCATATTTTGCGAGATTATGTTGATTCCAAGAGACTGAACTGATTACAACAACATCCTCAGTCAGGATTGCAGGAATAAGAAATCATGAATACTGGTGATGTTTAAAAAAAAAAACTTACAATCCAATATGGCAAGGGGCTGATGATCCTGCTGACAACTAGCCACTGGATGCCGAAGCCGAAGAATCCCACGCATGCACTGATGCAGAGGAGGGTCCAGGCAGGAAGGTAGTTGCTGAGAACGCCGGCGATGATGCCGAAGGAGTCCCCAAGGTCCTTGGCGACGCTGAGGCGGTTGAGCTGCTCCTGGTTCAGGCCCAGTACCTCCTTGAGGGCGGTGGAGTAGTTGGAGAAGCCATAAGAGCCTGAGAACAGCATCAGCCATAGCGCGGACACGAAGCCCGCCCACCGCCTCACGAACACGCCATGGTGGTGGCTCTGCGGCCTGTGGCTCTGATTCTGACC
This sequence comes from Lygodium microphyllum, assembly GCF_053477565.2. Taxonomy (NCBI): domain Eukaryota; kingdom Viridiplantae; phylum Streptophyta; class Polypodiopsida; order Schizaeales; family Lygodiaceae; genus Lygodium; species Lygodium microphyllum. The sequence continues at coordinate 49,721,472 of NC_141137.1, read as the reverse complement.
CTGAGCACGGTGGTACATTTGATCAGGGCTGTGATTCCGAGGTCTTCTGATGGCAGAAGGTGCGGGCTATGGTGAAGAATTCCGATTGCGGTGATGAAGAAGGTGAGGATTTTCGTAGAGCCCACAACGCATATTTACATGCCGATAAAATTCCCATCGGACTACCGTCGTTTTCTGTCAGTGTACCACCTTTGCACTGCAGTCGCCTTTTAGAAGAGGGTGCACCACACAGCAAGGCGATTACACAGAGAAGTTCTATTGTTATTCCTGTTAAATTTCCTGTGTGTTCTTTAATTTTATCCTGTTTTCTTCTTCTTCTTTGCGTTTTGCCTTGCTTTTATTTTCCTTTTTTTGGGTTGCTTTTCCTTTTTTTGCACCTGCAGCTTCATGCCCCCATTTCTCTTGGAAGTTGGCCATTTTTCTAAAAATAATTTAGTCCTTTCAAGGTAATCATCAATCCCGCTTTCTGGATCCATGCTTTCTCCGCTTCTTTTAAGGTACTCATCATGCTTTGTGCGTTTCCTTTTATCTTTTGTAGTGAACATGCGGACTTCTGAGTACTTAACTCGACTTAATGTAATGTTGTGATGATAGCGCTACGTACGTCATGGACAATAGCTTGGTATATGATAGGCGTCGGGCGATCCCCCAAATGATATGCCTTTAATGACATTGTACCCCTATGCTGCTAACGCTAGCTTGTTGATGTTGTGTTAGATATATCTACATAAATATTAGACTACCTCAATAATCATAGGTCAAAGAGAAGCAAAATGGTGCTACATAGGAGTGTAGTGGAAGGAGAGATGAGAATAGAGGGAGTGACAACAAAAGGGAGAGGGTGATAAAAGGAGGGTCGTGCGGAGGAGGAATGAGTGAGTAAGAAGGAAAGGGCAAAGGGGAGAGGGAAAGGGGAAGGAAGAGCCAAGAATGGCAATGGGGAGAATATATGAAAGGGTACACACACACACACATATTATTCAAGCTATGACCTTTAGGCCACCCCTCTTGTCATTTCAAAAATAATCAATGGAGTGCAAAAGCACAAAAAAGACCATGGATGTGGTGAGCTTTGGGGAGAAGGAAATAGAGGATTATGATTTTTTAGGAGAGAGAATAGTTGATGAAAAGGTTGGGAACCTACATTATAAAAACAAGAGGACATGATATTTTTCTTAAGGTTATGAAGGAGTGAAGGGAAGAGCTTGACCTGTGGATAGATGAGGAGCTTGTCTAAGTGAAGCAGCTAAGGGTTGTAGATCTAGCACTAGCAAGCAACTATTGTTAAAGGCATCATCAAGCTAGCTAGTGAATTATCCAGGTGGGACTACAATTTATTTGAATCATGTAAGTAGCTCATCAAAATGATTTTGGCTACCTCTTATTGAGAAACTACCTTGTTTACATTCCATGAATAATATACAAATTTGGATTGTGTATTTGCCTCGCCTAGGGAATGCAATGATTGGGATGGCTATCAAGTTTCTTCTTCACTACAATCTCAAAGGTATTAGAGTTTTGACAAAAAACCATGACACGATTATTCCAACATGGGGAAAGTTAAGGCATGACTCTTGTACTATATGTGCTCATCTCAATTGAGGTGTACTCACTCAATGCCCTATCTGAAGATGCCAATCTTCCAATAATGCCTCAATGGTCTAATCCTTGTCCACTATGGTAGCTATATCAACATCTTTTGGACTTCACATTTTGATACTCTACATTCCTTTCCTTACCAACATCTTTGCATTGTGACCCACTTCCAATGATTGATGTCTAGTTCTAGTGGGTTCTCTTCCTTTTATATTCATGGATGAGCTTCTAAAATGCATTACTAGAGGGCTATTGAAAAGAGGTCCACTATAGAAGCTCAAATCCACTTAGATGGTCATTTTAGGAGCTCAACATTATTAATAGCCATGACCAAGAGTCAAAGTGAGCTTACCATTGGGCAATACCTTGTATTATTGATGCTACAAATAAAATGCAATATATACACATGGAATGATACATCATTAGACAAAAACCCTTTCAAGAAGATACAATCATCATAGCAGGAACAAGCCTTATTCTTCTATAAAATGATTGGCAAGTGGAAAATTGAGGGGCTCCTCACTAATGACAATGGAATAAATTTATGGTTCTAAATTGATCTACATTATAATTCATTTAGCCTTACATTTCGTAACCATTAATCATAAAGCCCTTGACAAGAAATAGAAAATGTAACAAGTCATGTGCATTGTTGTGTCGTGCTTATTATGTTGAAACCAAAACTTGAATCGATGTTCTCTCCCTATTACATACATACATACTAAGTTTGAGTTGGCAAGGGTTCAAGTCTTAGATTTGTAGAATATGCAGTCAAGACATCTTGGGATTGTTTACACCATGTTAATATTATACATATACACATGCTCGCTCACTTGCTCACTCACTCACTGACATATTCTCTCTCTCTCTCTCTCTCTCTCTCTCTCTCTCTCTCTCTCTCTCTCTCTCTCTCTCTCTCTCTCTCTCTCTCTCTCTCTCTCTCTCTCTCTCTCTCATGCTCATACAGAACTTGAGGCCAATGTTGATTTATCATTTTTTCGTGCATGGTATTTAGATATCAAGGCACCCAATGGTGTGCATGGACTAATGCCATCCAAAACATTCGTATTGAAAATGCAAAGGTTTGCAATTTAAGCATGAAATAAGTGAACTTCAAGTATCTTGCGAATATTTATTTATATCGCATACATGAAGGATGGTCTGCAACAAGGTATTGATAAAATCAAGCCTTATGTGGTGTCCAATGACTTCATGGCTAGTAATGAAGATGATAGGGTATCTTAATATTCATCTCAATTTAGAAAGTCAATTGTTAGAATAAATTTAATTGATTAACCATATTTTAAATATTATTCGGTTGACCTTGGTTTAGTGTTGGTGCAAGTTAAAAAGCTTTATATGATGGGTATATGACCAAGATATGCATAACCAATATATTGGCAACTTAACCATTGAAGATCTAGGCAAGTTAGTTGTTATTTGTCTTGGTTTCTACAACATCATAGAACAAAACAGTACATTATATTGTAATGCTATTGCTTCACATGGGAAGTGCACTTTGCCCCATAATTATAAATTCTTGGAGAGTCTTGTGCTAATTCTCCACTATGCTAGTATGTTTAATGTTCCATGTTTGTTAAGTGCTTGTGCCTTGTCTCAGCGTTGTACATACATCTTTCTTATCAAATTGGAACTTTCCATTTTGGAAATTTCTTCTTTAACATTAGACTCTCTTATATGCAACTTTCTTGTGCAAGGTGCTACAGACATTGATCATGCCTCTTGTTGATGTAGTCAAGCATGACATTATGATCCTTCAATTAATATAAAGTAAGTTTACATTACACTTCTCTTGCTCCATGTTATATATGAAAGAATTTAGGTTACTTGTAACAAATTACTAAAGAAACTACGAAAATTCAATCACATCATTAGCATTGTAAAATACAACATTAGATGATAAATTTCAACATATTTTTAAATATCTACCTTCTATATGAGTTTAAATATCTCCCTTCTAACAAACATCAGCATTAGAATGAACACAAGTGAGAGACATGGAAGGAGTGGTAATGATATAATCCATACTATTGGGATGTGTTTTAAATGTATTTGCTTTATTGTCTCTGTAAGTCGCATATGCCTACCTAGTTTTTATGCACGCAATTAATCATAAGTTTTTAATTTAGTTTTCTCTAGTTTAAAAAAAATAATTTCAAAAAATTGGAACTTAATAAAAAAGCATGAAATGAACATTGCTTTTTTATTTGTGTGTCTTCTTAAATACAAATAGAAGACAAAGAAGAGGGTGATGGATGAGAGAGAGAGAGAGAGAGAGAGAGAGAGAGAGAGAGAGAGAGAGTGTGTGTGTGTGTGTGTGTGTGTGTGTGTGTGTGAGGAGATGGGTCGAGTCAATTGATTTCACTAGTGTGTTCGTCAAAGAGGTGGTTGCTCCATTACTGTTGGATCCCATTACTCTCCTCATACCTGGCGGCATGTCAGCCAACATCCATGCAAGGGTTGGAGGAGGGCGCCTGATAGCCCCATATTGAAGCAGCACAAAAACGGATGAAGCTAATAGAGATGGACTATACAAGTGTTGTTGTATCTGTTGCAGGCGGAGATGGACAAACGAATGCGGGAAGATGACTAGAGAGCATTTGATCAAAGAAAGAAATGATAAACAAGTGCTCCGAGGCCTTGCGTGTGCGTGTTTGGCAAAGGTACGTTGAGTATTCTCTCTGCGGTCTCTGCATGTATTTCCTGGGCAAGCCACCTGCAAGGGCAAAAGAGAGTTTGCTCGATGGTTTTGGCTCTAAAGCGTCTGAGATGGATTTGTTGGTAAGGGCTGGTTTGTAGCTCTGGTGGGTTGTAAAGCAGAGAGAGATGTTGTGTTATGTTCTGCCGGAAGAAGTCCTGCTGACTGCATTTCCAGTCTGGGTTAGTTTCCCGGCATGCCAGTCTAGATGGATGGGGAACTAGATGCTCTTCTTGAAGCGCTGGGAAAACCATTCCATGTGCCATCTACTTATACGATGCTGAGCGGTCTGCCTAAGGCTCACATTTTTAAGGGTTTACAATAGTAAATAGCGTGCTTATAATCGGGCTAAACCACGCATTTTTGCCAACAAAGAGAACAACCCACCCAAGGACGATACTCTTGGAGAAAAGAAGAAGAAGATGCCACTCAAGGAACTTGCATGCAAGCCCTACGTCGATAACAATTATTTTGCCACTCTGAACAGGAGGATGATGGCAAGGAGGAGTCGTTCCTCTACAAACAAGTACGTTATGCAAATGCCAACTATGATAACAATGGAATCCCAAGGGTTTAGGTGGATAAGCCAATAGATATGCATGCTATTATATCATTAAAATGAGGAAGCTACACATCATGGCTCTACAGGAGGATAAGTTGGGAGCTAAAGAAGCCCAAAGATTTCTAGATAAGGAATACAGAGTCTTTGCTGACTATCTTTGCCAAGGCAAGAGGGGGGCTATGTTATTGGTAAAAGAAGCACATAGTCCACTAGTAGGATGGTGCAAAGGTGATTAGAGCAAAGTTTGGTGGCCAAAAGATTTTGGTGATTTCTAAACTCCTCGTAGATAGATCTAGCCTATGGGGAGCCTATGGGAAGACCTAAATGGCAAACTAATTGAAGATAATGTAGTACTATTAGTAGGTGATTGGAACATGCCCCTCTTCGAAGAGTGCTTGCATGGGGGGAGGATGCATGATAACTTAGGAGAGGGATAGTTAGCATGATTTGTAGGTTTAGCACCAACTGATTATCATTATTGCCTTCAATAGCAACAAGAAGCTTCCCTACATGTGGCACATCAAAGATGTGGGTACAATGTGGAGAGCCACTAGATTGGATAAGATCTATCTAAATAATGGTATGTGGTGGGTGATGCTTGATATTGGGTAGCTAATGTTGTTTGAGGTAACATCCTTGGACCATATCCTTGTCCTAGGTAGCTTGAGGCTAGGAGGCGACAAGAATGATGATGTTGGGGCACCACTACTTAGGTCCAACACATCTCACTTGAAGAAGGAGTCTTACTATTAGTAGCTTACTGACACATGTAAGGAAGCGACCGATTCTAATAGTTATCCTATAAACAATTCGTTGAATTGTATTGCTACTATTACGAAAGTAGCTAAAGAATATGGCAAGGTTTGTGCTAGATGTAGAAAGTGAGTAATCGTAATAGTATTTTCAATAGTAATCCTATAAACAATTCTAATAGTAATCCTATAAACAATTCATTGAACTATTTAGCTATTATTACAAAAGTAGCTAAAGAATGTGGCAAGGATTGTGCTAGATGTACAAGAAGTTTACCTGCTAATTGCCAATGTGTTATGAAATGCATTTTTATGGCTCTTATTCTTCATCCTATTGATCATTTTTTTCATCATCTTCTAAAAGGAGTGAAACATTTCCTTAATGGTCTACAAAAATGTAAAATTGAAGCTACAAAGGTACAGCTAAAAGGTAATTAGTGTTTGATGGGGGGGTCCAACAAGATGAAAAGAGGTAAGTCACCTAGCATAGATGGTATCCTAGTCAAGGTCTATCAAGCCTTATGGGATGTTTGTTCTTTGGACTTCTATAGACTACTCAAAAGAATTAGGGTGGAAATGAAATTTCCAAAGGAACTCAACAAAGACTTAATAAATTTGATTCCAAAGCTAGTTGATAGAGCTAAACTCAATAGGTGGAGGCCCTTAGTATGCTCAATGTGGCATATAAAATCATGGCAACAAAATCCTTAGCAGTCTTAGTTGTGTAATTCATCCTTGATAGCATGGGTTTATTCATGGTAGAAAGATCCATGATGCGATATTAAACCTAATCTTTGTAATGGATCATACTCTTTCTCTATAGATAGACTTTGTCCTAATCAATATGGACTTTAAAAAGGCATATGACTAGATCAACTGATCTTTTATTCTTGAGGTAATGAAGGCAATGGGCTTTGGAGATGGATTCCTCAAGATGATCAAAGCATTATTTTATAATGCCATAGCAATTGTATTTGTCAATGGAATATGCTTAACACCCTTTGATGTCAAAAGATTTGTAAGGTAGGGCTAGCTAATAACCCCTCTCCTCAATCATAACTAATCCCCTACTACATAACATACATTTGAAAGTCCAACAAGGTCACCATTAAAGGTCTATATTTGGTGGAGGGTAGGCAAATTTTTTCCTAGTTTTTTGTTGATGAAATTTGTTTGCTAGTTTTTTGTTGATGATAACTCAAATTTGATATAGGCTGATTAAGAATCTCTTTAATCACTTTTGGAAGTGGACAATAAGTTTTTTCAGCTCTTTACATAAGTAATGAGTGCATGTAAGATTGAGCTAGATTATTTGGGCTTTGGTGAACCAGTGGATTGGATCTCTAATTGAGGCTTCAAACGCATCCCTCATGGCTAGCTATTTTGCTACCTTGAATGCCCAGTTGTTGGGGTGGAAAAAAGCTCTTTCACTGGAGTAGAAGGTTAAGTGCAAGATTCATGGATGGAAGGGTCATTCACTCACCTTTCAAGTAAACTTGTAGTCATTAAAGTCATGCTAGCACTTGTGATTAATTTCCTTGCCATGTTACTTAACTTTAGTCATTAACTTTAGTCAAGGCACATGGGTTAGCATCAAGAGGGGATTTGCAACTTTGTTATTATGGGATAAACCCACAAGAAAAGAAGGATGGAGTGTCATTGCTTAGCCCTTGATCATAATAGGGATCACAACAAATGTGAAGGATGGGGGATTGGTTTTACCCAAGTTGGTAGTGAAAGCAAAAGCTTTGGCCTTCAATCTCTTCAAAAGGATAAAGGAGAGCTAGCCACGGTCATTGTAGATGAGGAGATGGCTTGTCAAAGGACAAATAAAGGGAATGAATACACTATGCATGCATTGGATGGGTCCTTTGCTCTTTGGTCAATGTATCAAAATCAAGCAATTAGAGCAATGGCTAGTAGAGGAATGGTAGGATGTACTTAAAGATGCTACTACTTGGAGTGAGGCCCAAGCTAGAAGAGGGGATTCTTCACTAATGTAGATCATATGGACATGAAAATTTTCCCTTGACCTACCCTTTAAAGTGGTTGGTGAGGACCCAAAGATGATGATCATTGTAAAAAGGATCTCTTTCGAATGAAAGAATGTTCGGGATCAAAGGAACATTGAATTCATGGAGACATGCACGATTAGGAACAATTAAACCTTAGTGAAGGGGAGGTAGATGATTTCAATTCTATAAGCATAATCTTGAGTGGGCCACTTCCGACCACTACCAAGCTTATTAGTAATGCCAATCTGAGTGAATTCCTACTTGCCACTAATGGAAAGCTCCTATGGTTATGACTATGATTCAAGGATTTTAGCAAGAATACTATGGATTTTGTGAGCTACACAACAACCTATGGTGGAAGTGGCACCTTAGATCCAAGCTGAGGATGTGGGTAAGGCCTCTCAAGAAGACTCAACTTTGTCTTGTGGAGAGTGGTGACAAACAAGGTACCTGTAAAAGAAAGCTTGAGTAAATCAATGAAAGCTATGCCCATGTGCCCTTTCTAGAGGAGGGAGGTAGAATTTGTTAGACACATGTTTTGGGAGTAAACATAGATTAAAAACTATGGAAAAATGTCACAGTTTGTCTTGGAAAGGTTGGTTTCTTTGTGGTTTTTATGGACAAATCATTGAAAAATTAAATTGTTGTGGCTTCTACAAAGTCTTTTTATGTCATTTAATTTGTCTTAAGGATGGTCCTTGAAATTCACTCTTAAATGGTAATGCCTTGGGCATATTATTTTGTTTATAATATTCTACCACATTATAAAAATCATTCCCATTGACAATACATTGTAAACATGACCACATGAGACTAACATTTAAAGGCCATAATAAAATAAAGAATGATGATAGGATACTACCATTCAAGGCCACAAGAGTGTTCATAGAAAATGTTTTTCAAAGTCGATACAAAAAGCTTCAACTTTGACAATTTGTATGTTCTTGTTAGTCTTTACACAATTTTCGGGCATAATATATCTAAACTAAACCTAGTTTTTGAAATTGAAAGGCCATGTCTTCAAGAAGATCAAGGCTTTTTAAAATTTAACATTGACGATGCTAAATTTTTTTAATAAAAAAAATTCATGAACAGTTAGTTCAAGTTGTCAAAAGATTATAAAGAATAATTATAGAAGACTAACATGTAAGGCCACAACTCACAAGATTGCCAATTCCAAAACAGCAAGCAAGCTATAAAGTTTGTTAAAAACTCCTAAAGCCCATGATTGATAAGCATTATGATTCATAACATTGAAGGAAGTCCAAATGTGAATACTATTTCTCATATTCTATTTGTGTTTGCTAAAGATACATTTCATGAGTAAGCCCAAATGTGAATATTATTTCTCATATTTTATTTGTGTTTGTTAAATATATGTTTTACGACTTGTGATGTGACTACGAAGCTTAGCTCATCTATTGATTCAAAAGTGAACGTATGAAGTTGGCTAGAGTCGCACTATAGCCATCCAAGTTCTAATTTTTTAATGGCATAAAGACTACATGTTAATAAGGCACTAGAGTCTCACCAAAGCCACTCAGGTTCTCCTTTGCATGGAAGCCAAAAGGTGCATGCTAAAAAACATTTTTCTTATTATTCGACACATGGACCTTTATCATATGGAGGCAAACAACTTGTTTAGGATGCACAATATACGTCAAGCTTATAATAAACATTTTGAAAAGTTTCCTAAGTTTTGTCTCATGATTACTTGTCTAGATGAACAACCCCAAATAATTGTATCTCAACCCATCCACGTTAACTTTGATAACAACATCCTCATATACGCATCTCAATGTGGAGTTACTAAAATTAACTACTAGGTAGCTACATTCTGAAGGTATTTTGTTGTTCAAAGTTATATATGCCTCTCAACATAAGAGCACTTGTTGGGATTCATGTCTAAAATGCAACACTTAGGAAGGATTCTTATTATTTAGAGAGCTTCATCCATGTAGCTTGGCTATCTCTCACCTAACCATTTCACAACATAAATGGGACACTCTACCCACACTAATTGTACAATATTGAAGTACATTAACATTGGAGAGTGTGCACAAAAGTACCTAACATTGATAAGATACAATATGAAAAAATAATCATTTCTAAAATATTTTTGGCACTTTGTATTTACATGCTTTCACTACTAGTTGTGGCCAACATTATCTCCCTCCTAGATGAGTATTAATCCCATGGCCCTCACCATCATAGGTAACATGCTTCAAATTAATATAGCAAAGTCATAGAATGCATCGTATATTAGAATGTTGTTCTTGGAGGAGTGGTAGTATTCATTGATGAAGAATGCTTGGAACCTAGGATGTTGTCCTTGGAGGAGTGGTGGTATTGATTGATGAAGAATGACATGCTTGGTACTCAATAGAGTGTGTGCAAGAAGTGAGCTTTTGAAGTGAGTTTTTGAGCTAGCTTTTTTTTGGCAATCTCCAATTTTATTCCACATAGTCCACTTGGTTCTCTTTTTCTTGTGGGTATATATCAAGCACCACATAGCAACTCCTCCATTACTATGGTTACCTTCACCACCACCACTAAATCTTACTCTTCCCCTCTCATAAGAACCTCAACCAACAACACCACCAACACTTATTATTCTCTTTCTTTCCCCCTTTTAACTATGTCAAGTACAAATTCCTCTCTCTCTCTCTCTCTCTCTCTCTCTCTCTCTCTCATACTTTGGGGACAAACTACAAACATTCTCCTCAATAACACACACACATCTCCTTATATATTGGGGACCAACCACCGATATCTCACTCCCATCAATAACCTCTCTCTCTCACATGCTGGGGAACCATGATATGCACCTTCCTATCCTCCTTTCCCTCAATAACACCCCCCTCTCTATCTCTCTCTTTCTCTTTTTTAACCCCAATTCTCTCATTTATCTTGTCTCTCCTTCCACTCTCTACTCTTTGCTCTCCTTCTACTCTCTACTCTATCCTCTATCATTTCTCTTCTCTCTCTCTCTCTCTCTCTCTCTCTAACATATTAGTGGTTCTCTCTCGACTTCTTTATATCACTAAATTAAGCTTATGTGTTTATTTTTTATAATATGATCACAATGTTAGCAGTTCAATTGTGTGCACACAAGAAATATCTCGCTCACATATATATTCACATCCCCCCTCAATTCCTTGCATGTATTTTATAATTATATATTAATTCATTAGTATTTCATGGTGCACACATGAGTGAAACTACATATATATACACATACACATTCCTCTCTCTTTCTCTTGCTATGTCTCTTCCTCCATTTTACACTCCAAACTTCAACAATCTAATATTTTGATAAGCTAATACATTTCATATTATATTGCGTGAACTTACAAATAAATATACTAAATCCACAAATACATTTACAAGTTAATTAACCTTTGTGTGTAAAGCAAATGAGCATATTTATTGCAAATATCAAATATCAATCTAGCTCCATTGTTGGAGGGTGAAATGGGTGCTCACACACACACACACACACACCCCACAAGACATTAGTAGTCCTCTCTCCTTAACTTCTATGCATCACTAAATTAAGCTTATGTGTTTATTTTTAATAATATTATCACAATGCTAGTGATTCAATTATGCATACACAAGCAATATTATACTCGCATGTACACATGAGTATACATGATCAAAACTACATACACATACATTTACATATTCCTCTCTCTCTTTCTCTTCTTTATCTGATTGGGTCTCCATATGGATTGAAGTTATGAATTTGTTTACAATAGACATTTGCAAGGAATTACTTCACAATCTCTGTAAAATGTAGCTCTATATTTCTTCATTACATGTATATCTACTATTTTTTCCAAGAAATCTTCATTTTACACTCTAAAATTCAGCAATCAAATATTTTGATACATTGATATATTTCACATATACTTAATTGTGCACACATGAGTGAAACCACATAGACATACATATTCTCCTCTGTCTTTCTCTTGCTCTATCTCTTCCTCATACGATTAGGCTTACATAGGACTAAAGTTGTGTATCCGTTTACAATAGACCCTTACAAGCAATTGCTTCACAATTTCTATAAAATGTAGCTCCGTATTGCTTGGGTCACATACATTTGTTATTCCTTTCAAGGATTCTCCATTTTACACTCCAAACTTCAACAATCAAATATTTTGATACATTGATATATTTCACATTATATTGCACAAACTTACTACAAAAAACTATATTGAATCTATCAATGCATTTGCATGTTAGTGAGTTACTATGCATAAAGCACATGAGCATATTTATTGCAAACATCAAATATCAATCCAACTCCATTGCTAGTGGGTGAAATTATTGTTATCTAACAAAGTCCTAGACTCCCCCCAAAAACTCACTAGCTCAGTGAAATAGGAAAAGTATATGTTCCAATATGGAAATATCCATAGATTTCCCTCAAATGTGGGTGGGCATATGAAGGAGCTAGGTGGGTTGCTTTACATCCTTTCAAGGCTATCCTCTATAAATAGTGTCATAGTAGGGCTATAGTGTGGTCAATCAATATCATCAAAACATTTTAAAAGGTGTGGCTTCGCCAAACGTCTTCTCGAAGAATGAGTTATGAGAATTGTCTTGCACCTACTTTGATAATTCTAAAACAAAAATTGTGGTGCTCATATTGTTTTATTTATACAATCACTTCTAATTACTTGGAGTAGCTCATTCATGTTCTCCTCCTTCATTGAGCTCCATATGGCAATGTCAAACAATGCATGTATTTCCTCTAGAGCCTTGATGAGGCCTAGCCACAAAATTACTCAATATCTACCTACTTCTAAAGGCTTGATTGGTAATGATCCCTTTTACTCCAGTTGCTTGTGTATAAGCATCCCATTCACATCCAAAATAATAAGCCTCATATGTTTTAGGGGTATTTGTTGATGAACATTAGGAAATGTGAGCATGTGTGTGTATTGCTATGAAAAAACAGTGCTCTATTATGATTTCATATTATAGAGGTTTAACTGAATATGTTACCTTCACTCTTAAAAATCTCCCCTCTTCAGCACAATGATATAAGAGTATGGGTTGCAGGTTCTATTTAATACAAAAGGTCGTTTTGTAGAAGACTTTAATGATAAGTGCAGGTTGGTTTGTCGCATGGTCACTTGAGGTACTAGAATTGTTATAATGAACGTTGCTATGGATGCAAAAGAAAAATGAGTGGTTATAGATATTGAAATATGAGATAAAGGTATTGGACATACAAATGTGCAAATGCTAAAATTAATGTAGTACAAATAATTGGTTACAGGATTGCCTACTTTTAGAGTTGCACAATTTCATAAAGTGTGTGAAGCATGTCGATTTGCTAAGCAAACAAAATGAACTTTTTCGCATGACAAAGATGTGAGTAGAAACCTTGATGCTATACATACAAATATTTGGGGTCCTACACAAAATATATCTCTTGGTGACAGTAAATATTTTGTTACAGTCATTGATGATTGTTCAAGGAAGCTATGGGTGTATTTCATGAAGGAAAAGGCTAATGTATTTGAGTACTTAAAAACTTTCAAGGCTACAGTTGAAATAGAAACAGGCTTGAAAGTTAAGTGCTTGAGATAAGATGGAGGGGGAGAGTAACTCTCTAATGAGTTTAGTACCTTCTTGAGGTCTCATGAGATAAAGTGATAGTTTACTTGGAGGTATATCCCATAGAAAAATGAGATTGTAGAAAGAAAAAAGAGGCATATTGTAGAAGTTGCATGGGCGATGACTGAAAAGAATATGTTAAAACATTTTTGGTCTAAATTAGTTCATACTGTTGTCTATATTATGAATAGAACTCCCACAGCAACTGCAGTTCAAGTGATGACCCTAAAGAATGCTTTACAGGCAAGAAGGTTGATGTATCACACTTGAAAGTTTTAGCTTTATCACATATGTTCATGTGCCAGATGAGCCACAAAAGAAGCTTGATTAAAAGGCTAGAAAATGTATTCTTATTGGATACTCTTTAGAACACAAAGGATATTGTTGTTATACTTCTATCAAAGGTGAGTTCAAAGTGAATAGAGATGTTATTTATGTTATTTTTCATGAGATGAGTAGTTGGTATGTATCTAGTGGTGATGCATTAGATGATGATGAGGATGATGATAGTTATATGTAGAAAGAAAAGCAAGAATAACAAAACATTATTGGACTACAAATATCATATGGTACAACATCTACAGTTAGCCCTTGGTCTGAGAGACTAAGCAGTAGCCTCATATCTACAAGTGTTGTAGGTAAAGATAAAGGAAATAGGAAAATGTTAGATGTAATGATGTATCTACTAGTCATTTGGGATTTGATTGAGATTGTAGTGGTTTAGAGAGTTTGGATGATGAGCTTGGTATTCTTTCAATCAAGACACCATGTGTATAGAGAGCATATGGTAATGTAAAGGCTCCATTAACTAATCCAATGGTATGCAGGTCTAGCATGGTTAGATACCCTATTAAAAGATTTGGTTTTGAAGGTTATGTAGCTCACCATTATGCTTATATGGTAAAAGTAATTGGGGATGTTAAGTCCACTTGTTTTGAGGATGCTATTGGTCATGCTCATTGGGATGCAGTAATGGATGAGGAGATGACTGCATTAGAAGCCAATAAGACTAGGGATATGGTACCCTTGCCTAAGCACAAGAAAGATATTGAATGTAAGTGGGTTTACCAAATTAAGCATAATGTAGGTGGTTTGGTTAGCAAGTATAAGACTAGGTTGGTTACAAAAGGCTATGCTCAAACATATGGCATAGATTATGAAGAGATATTCAACCTAGTTGCTAGCATGGTAATCGTTAGATGTGTGATTGATTTGGCAGCAACCAAAGGTTGAAATTTTTAGCAAATGGATACCAATAATGTGTTCTTGCATGGTGAATTCCAAGAAGAGGTATATATGGAGTAGCCAATAGGTTGTGAGAATTTAAAACATCTCACATATATATGCAAGTTAAAGAAAGCACTCTATGGATTGAAGCAAGCACTAGAGTATGGTCTAACAAGATTGGAGAGTATCTTGTCGACATTGGCTTTTATGTTTCTAATGTTGACCACTCACTTTATGTGAGAAAGGAAGATGCAGGCTTGGTCATCATCTATGCGGATGACTTGATTATTACAGGTGGCAGTGACAATGGGATTGCTAAAGTTAAGGATTTTTTGAAGAAGAACTTTGAGATGAAGGATTTGGGTAAGCTGAGGTACTTTCTTAGTATTGAGATGATGAGATGTGATGATGGTATATTGCTATCCCAAAGGTAGTATGGCTTGGATATATATTATTCGAGTATGGTATGATAGTATGTAAGCCTCTTTTAGTACCATTGGAGCAAAATGTGAAGTTGAGTGCTGGTGTTAGGGATGAGATGGAAGACACTATTATATTCAAGATCATAGTAAGGAGTCTGATTTACATGACTATCACAAGGCTAGACGACTTGTGCTATGCAGTTGCTCTTGTTAGTCAGTTTATGCAGATGCCTAGAAAGCCTCATTTTTGGATGTAGTTAAATGCATATTGAGGTATATGAAGTCCAATTTACATTATAGAAATTTTTATGAGGCAAGCAAGGATGTACATGTGTTTGGATGTAGATTAGGCTAGTAGCATGTTAGACAGAAGATCTACCAATGGATTAATATTTTCTCTTAGTAGTACAGTAATTATATGGAGCAACAAAAAGCAACCTACAATTGCTTTATCCAATTTAGAGAAGGCTGAGTATAGAGGTGTTGCTATGGTATCATGTGAGATAGGATGACTACAAAAGCTATTGGGTGATTTGGATGTGCAAAGAGATGGTCAGGTTGTGTCATTCACTGTGACAACATGGGAAGCATATAACTAGCTAGGAACCCAATGTTCCATGCTAGGACAAAACACATTGAGATGCACTACCACTTTGTGAGAGAGAGAAGGTACTTGTAAGAGAGATTAACTTGGTATATGTCAACACACAGGGTCAGATAGCTAACATTTTCACAAAGGCATTGGACATAGAGAAACTTTGAAAGTTTCGAAGCTTACTTGGAGTTGCAGAGATATAGTTGAGCTTGAGGGAGAGTGTTGAGATGGCAAGCTCAATACATGCAAACATTGATAATGGACTCACTGGCTAGATGGGTTCACAAGTCTACACTTAGCATGTCGGTGGTCATTATGATTCTCACATGGCCACTGACTTATCACTTATTATATTTAGTTTATTGCACCTACTTACAAGTGGCATAGTTGTAGCGCCAATCGATTAGTATAGTCAGCTATGCACTGTTTGACCTTGTAAGTCACTTTCCTTTATATGACATCTTATCTATACTTTGTGTACATTGTATTGTGTGTGGAAGAAGAAGAACAAACCACCAAGAAAATGTTTTGGCCTCCATCTATCTTCTTGTGTTCTTGAATGAGCTTTCTCTTGTATATATGGTGTGTATTTGGTACAATAGCTCAAGCAAGTCCTTGTACTACGGGATTCTTGACATAAAGATGGATATTGCATGGGTTGTTTGTTTAATATCCATCAACACATTGAATTGTATGAGAGTTCTAAACCTTCTTAAAATCCCGTTGAAGAGCCCACTGCACATCATCTTGTGAAACCAACAAAAAAACTCTATGTATTGCACCTATGTGATTGTCAAATGTTTCATTAAAAATTTTTAACCACATCAACCACACATTTTATATGTGCTACATTTTGTTTCAAATCCATGTGTGTACTTTTTCTCTTGATGGTAGCCCCAACACTGTCATGCTCTCCTTTTCCATGTCCCAATGTGGAGAAGTTATGTGTTATGTGTAAGCCTATTAGTTAATAGTTTGCGAAGGGAGGTTTGTTTTTTCTTTAAATTTATTTTTAAGGGGTTTTTGTTTTTTTAAAAAGGTAAAATTTCTCGTCTCTTGTTCTACATGCAAGTAAGGGGGAGGTAAAAAAATTTGTGGTGCCAAGAATGAACGAAAACAGAGGAGCACGGGCAGGTTGGCTATACGATGTCGAACCCAATTGCACTCTTTTTGAGGTGAAAACCAAGCGTTCATGTAGACTCGTGGAGGCAATGAGATTAAAAATTTACGAAAAAGTTAATTCGAAAATACTTGGGCCTTAGATTGACGAGTAAAAAAAAGAAAAAGTAGCTAGGACGACATGGGAATAAAATGGTAACACAAACCATGTGTCCGATGAAAAACATGCGCACATGAAAAAAATTTAAAAAAATCACATGAAAATAAATTTGATAATTAATAACAAAAAAATCAAATTGTTTGAATGAAGTACAAGAAAAATAAAAAATATTCGGTTTGATTAGACAGACATGGTTATCAAATCAAAACACGAATCCAATGAGAAACATGGGGTCACATGGAAGAAATGTAAAAACACACACGAAGAGTGGAACAAAAATTAATTCGAGAAGATTCGTTAGTTGAAATAGAGTGCAATGAATAGGAAATGTCAAGGGAGGGGTACTTGCTAGGGTTGTTAGGTTAGAATGCATTTTCAATGGTGGCAAGAGGATATGTTCATATAAAAAAAGATAAAATGTCAAGGGAGGGGTATTTGCTAGGGTTGTTAGGTTAGCATGCATTTCCAATGGTGGCAAGAGGATATGTTCATATAAAAAAAGATCAAAAGTGTGTATAATAACACAATAAAAATTTAATAACATGAAATCCATGTGCAAAAATGAAGGAGAGAAATATGGAAAAATGTTTGCTTAAAGGTTTGGCTTAAGGTTATCAAAGCAATACACCATTCAAGTGAGAAAAGAGCGTGTTCACATGGAAAAATAGAAAAATTTGCATAAAAAATATACCTGCAAAAATGCAAAAATAAATAATGGCCAGTTTCTGTATCGAAATGATGAGCTATAAAAATAAAAACTATATGAAAAAAGGGTAAGATCAAGGTTATGAGTCAAACTATAGTTTTGGTGCGAGAAAGGCACATTCACATGGAAACACATACAATTCGTGAATTTTTTTTTCAAAAATTAATAGTGGAGGAACTGTTACTTGGAATATAGGGCAATAAAAAGGAAAAGAGTCATATTCAAAGGGATGACAAAGGGGCAAGGAAAGACCTTGGGGATGATGTTGAAGCATTTGTGGTCGAAAGTCTACCACAGGGGTAACAGACAGTAGGGTGAAGGGAGATTTAGGGAGAGCAATTGATGAAAGAGAAGGGGTTCAAAGAAATAGAAGATGTAGAAGAATACTCATAGAGGTGAAGTCTGTCAATTTATTTCTACATCTCGAGAAGATAAATCTCTTATAGACCAAAACCGTACATAAAACAATAGCTTTCTCTCTAATGCTCATACCGCCAATCTAATGCTTCCGTTGGCTCTGAAAGGGGGGTAAAATACCAAGACTCCTGGTTAGAAAACTCCCAGATCACTCCTTCTTCTTCTCCTAGTTTTCGGAGTGCTATTTGTTGACTGTAAACTGCAATTGTGTGATTTTGCCAATCCTTCTTTTTGCATAAAATCCCCCAAAAATGGCTGAAACCCACTTGCTTTTAAAAAAAAAACATGTCATCCTTGTTAAGATATCGAGATCCACTCGTGATATGCCAGGGTGACTGTTGTGCATTTATGTCACCGACTTGTTAGTTGCAGATGCGATTGGTACACCGCCCATGAATAATAGCTAGATGACAGCTATCATTATCTACTCTAGTTCGTGGCTCAATTAGTATGCCACCTTAGTTAGTTGAGTTTGGTTTGAGACCCATATATAGGGTTCTTCTATTTCTATGTACTTGAGTTCTTTTTGGCTTACACAACTAAGAAGAGGAAAACTATTTTCAGCCTCCACCTGTGTGTGTATTCCCCCATTGTGCAAGTGAGAAAGCTACAAGTGAGACTTCTTCCTTCTCTCCCACAATCTTGACATGGTATTAGAGCCTTGTTCGTGGTAAGAAGCTCAAGAAAGCAAACCAAGTTCGCGGTGTTCTGGTAATAGGACCAGTGTTGCTTTCATTTTTCTGTTTTGGGAGCAAGTCTCTACAGAGGTAGCACAGCCGAAAAGTGCAAGAGTGCATTGTCTCAAATTGAAACGCCCTTCGCGGTGTAGCAAGAGGGTAGTTTTTTTAATTTGAGGTCATTTCGGGGCCTGTTTTGGAGACAGAAGTTTTTTGTACGCACTCAAGAAAAGGCCCTGTTTTTTTAATTGTGCAACCACTGTTCTACAGGTTGGTGAAAAGTTACCGTAGAAATTGCATCGTATGCCTGTGCGTAGAGACATTGGGAGTTACAGAATCATCCTTATTACCTGTTGATGCAAAATTGTCACTACGAAGTGACTGTGTGGTCAAATACCACTTTCGTTAGTTTTGCAGATTTGCCTTGTGAGGCTGAAGCTGTGCTTTTTATAGTGACAGAATTTTTTACAGTATTCTGTAATGGCGTCTGATTCTCTTTCACAGATTGTCACTGAAAAGCTTGACAAGAATAACTTCCAAGCATGGAAGTTTAGAATGACGAATTTCCTTATGGGAAAAGGATATTGGGAATTTGTTGTAGGAAATGAAGAAGAACTAGTTCTTCCTGATGTTCCCAATCAACAGCAAATGCAGGCATTTAAAGGATGGCATGAGAGAGCCAGAAAAGTTATGTACTAGCTGTCTATTAGTATTTCAAACTCTATGATTATGCATATTCAAGATGCAAGTATGCCAAAGGAGGCATGGGATACTTTGTCAAAAATGTATAGCACAAATACGCAAGCCAGGAAAATGCAGCTCAAGCAAGAGTTGCACAATGTACAAAGAGAAAGTATGGGCATCAATGACTACCACATGAAGGTGAAGAAGATTGCAAATCCACTTGCTTCCATTGGGTCACGAGTGGAAGATGATGATTTAGTTTCCGTGACCTTGAATGGTCTAGGAAAGGATTATGCATAGTTCCGAACATCCATTTCCGTCCGTGAAAGATTTCCTGATTTTGAGGAGTTGATTGCTCTTCTAATTTCAGAGGAGCAGAGAAATGGTGGTGCATCTTCTTCAGGAAGAACTTCAAAAGAAGCTGTCTTCTACTCAAATGCTAGAAGAGGTAGAGGTAGAGGTAGAGGAGGCCCATCTGGAGGCCGTGGTAGAAATCAGAATATGTAGCAAACTCAAGAAAACCAGTCCTATGGAGGAGGACGTGGTAACTCTAGAGGCAGGGGGAGCCAAAGAGATCGTGGTGGATGGCAAAGAGGCTAAAATGCAAACAGCAATGTTGAATGCTACTACTGTGGTAAAATGGGTCATATGGCTAAAGACTGCTATAAAAAGCAGAATGACATCATGAATGGAAAATTGCAACAAGGGAATTATGCATCTTCTAGTAGACAGGGTGATGACAGAAATGAGCATTTGTTTATGGTGCAGCACATGAACAATTCTGTGACAAGTGCAGAAGAAAGCAACGAAGTGTGGTATGTTGACTCAGGTGCATCAAACCATATGATAGGTCATGCAGAATGGATGCAGGATACAAGGAAAATGGAAAAACCAGGATTTGTGGAGACTGGTGATGATACTGCACATCCTATTGTGCAGATTGGAAAAATTCATTTGTCTATGCAGGATGGGAAAAAGAAATACCTGTCAGATGTATTTCATGTCCCGAATATCACCAAGAATGTGGTTTTTGTTGGTCAAATGGTTGAGCAGGGCTTGCAGGTCAGATTTAATTCTCATGGATGCTTTGTTGAGGATATGAAAAATAAAGGTCGCTTGATAGCAAAAGGAAAGAAGAAGGGCAGAATGTTTACATTGGAAGCAGACATGCCTGAATTGAGTGCAACAATGTTTGCACATGGGACCGGTGTAGTTGCAGATATTGATATCTGGCATAAACGCATTGGTCATGTTAATGTACAGCGACTTAAAGCAATGCATGCCCAAAATATTGTTGCAGGATTGCCTAAATTCAAGGTTGCAGAAATGCATAAGGTATGTGAAGCCTGTCAATTCGAAAAACAGGCAAGGAAACCATTTCCTAGACATGTTCAAGAGAGTAAGAAGCCATTGGAATTAATCCACTCTGATGTGTGGAATACTAAAGTTGCATCTATTGGAGGCTGTCATTATTTTGTCACTTTTATTGATGACTATAGCAGAAAATTTTGGGCGTATTTTATGAAAAAGAAAAGTGAAGTTTTTGGGCATTTCAAAACTCTTAAAGCTATGGTTGAAAAAGAAACAAGTCTGCAAATAAAATGCCTAAGGTCAGATGGAGGGGGAGAGTACCTCTCAAATGAGTTTGCAAAGTTCTTGCAGGAGCATGGCATAAAGCAGCAATATTCATGTAGTCATATCCCACAGCAAAATGGAATTGCAGAAAGAAAAAACAAGCATATTGGAGAGGTATCTCGTGCCATGCTCAATGAAAAAGACATGCCAAATTTTTACTCGGTTGAGGCAGTTGCTACAGCAGTCTACATAATGAACAGGACTCCCACTGTAGCAATACATTGCATGACTCCAAAGGAGAGATATACTGGTAGGAAACTAGATATTTCTCATTTGAAAATTTTTGGTTGCATTGCCTATGTTCATGTGCCAGATGAGTTGAGATCCAAGTTGGATCCAAAAGCTGAGAAGTGCATCTTTATTGGTTACTCTCTGCAGGCAGAAAGGGTATAAATGCTATAACCCTTCTACTCGTAAGTTTACAGTGAGCAGAGATGTTGTTTTTTATGAGATGAGTAGCTGGTATAAACCAGTAAATGTGATTGATAATGTAGATGCACAAAATGGTAATGCTGCACAGAATTCACAGCAGCAGCAGTCACAAGATATTAGTGGACCTGGAGTGTCCTCTAGCAGTGGTTCACATTTTTCGCCATGGACAGGCAGATTGAGATCAGGAGAATCTTCTTAAAGCAATGCTGATAGTGGTATGCAGGTATCACGAAAAGGAAAAGAGAAGGTAGATCAGCCCATATTTGATGTAAATGCAGGTCACTCTTATGTGGATGGTGAATCCGGTGGCTCAGAACAGAGCATTGATGATGAGTTGGGTATTCCTTCTGTTGTTACACCTGTAGTAAGGAAGACCAGGGATGTTTTGAGAGCACCTAGAAGTGAGCCTACTTTACGCAGGTCTACCAGGGCTAGGTATCCTGTGGATAGGCTGAAATATGATGGATTTACAGCCATTCACTATGCCTATATAGTCAAAGTCATATAGGAACCAGAACCCACTTCTTTTGAGCAAGCCATGGGAAAAGAAAAATGGGAGAAAGCCATGGATGAAGAAATGGATGCTTTGGAAGCAAACGCTACATGGAAATTGGTACCTTTGCCTAGAGATAATAATGCAATTGGTTGTAAGTGGATTTATAAGGTGAAGCACAATGCAGATGGTTCTGTGAACAGATACAAGGCAAGATTAGTAGTCAAGGGGTATGCACAAACATATGGCATTGATTATGAAGAAACATTCAGTCCGGTTGCAAGGATGGCAACCGTAAGGGCAGTCATTGCTATGGTTGCATCAAAGGGATGGTCTTTACATCAGATGGATGTAAAGAATGCCTTCTTGCATGGTAATTTGCAAGAAGAGGTCTATATGGAGCAGCCACCAGGTTATATGCATGCTGTTCATCCTGAGTTTGTTTGCAGGTTGAAGAAAGCCTTGTATGGCTTGAAGCAAGCACCTAGAGCATGGTCTAACAAGATAGGACAGTATCTTGTCACTATTGACTTTCAGATTTCCAAGGCAGATTTCTCACTTTATGTGAGAAAAACAGAGAAAGGTATTATGCTGCTTGTCATTTATGTTGATGATTTGATTATCACAGGTGATAGTGATGAAGATATCCTTCATGTGAAAATGCTATTGAAGCAGAAGTTTGAGATGAAGGATTTGAGAGAGCTGCGTTATTTCTTGGGCATTGATGCCAGGAGGCATATTCCACGGTGGATTCCGTGAGGTTTTACGGTGGATTCCGTAAACTTAGATGACCGGGGCTCATACGCAAAGAGGATTCTTTGTGCGAGAAGTTGATGGGGACGCCTGTCCTTTTCGGGCGTTTCATTAATTTAGTGTGTACATGGGGTGATTCAGTAGCGGGTGATTCCGCAAAATGCATATTAAATTAATAAACGTTTATGAGTTTAGAGTGCGCACTCGTAATAAATTAAGGTTAGGATTTATTTCTAACCAGTTGATTTATTTATGTAGCTGAAGACTGCTAGGTATTCACTTTTGGCGGTTTAATTGTGTTATTTTACTAACGATTGTGAATGCTTCAGTTGATGTGTAGAGATAGCAGCAGTGGCGGAGGAAAGCATTAGAGTCTAGCGGGTTTTCGACCTTTGGACTATATTTTGTTATGTCTATAGAGACATCGATTATTTATTATTATTTTGTATGCGCTTATGCGCTTGGATATGTTATTTCTATTTGGACATTGAGATTGGGCGTGCCAGACACTATGGGCACCGTCCATTAGCTTTATTTTCCTATTTTTGGTAGAAAGCAAACTCAAAAGCTAAAAGCTTGTCATATTTTTGTAATTGGGCTATTTTTGAGCATAAAGATTGGAAATATACATTAAATACATGCTTTGTGAAGCGCTCACACAAGGCATGGGGGAGATTGAACCCAATTTGTCTCTTGTCTCATGTCGTTCTTGCTTTTACATGGGTTTTTGTGCTAAAAAGTAGAGTACTTTGTTCTTTGGGACCTTCCGGGATTCACCACGTGAGCTATCTGCGACCGATCTGCGCACCAGGCATTGAGGTGATTAGATCATCAAGTGGGATATGGCTCTTGCAGAGGCAGTATGGATTGGACATGCTGTCCAAATATGGGATGTTAGGTTGTAAGCCTATTTCAGTTCCTTTGGAGCAGAATGTGAAGCTGAGCGCAAATGGATGTGAGCTTTTGGAAGACCCTACTATGTACAGATGCATAGTAGGAAGTTTGATTTATATGACTATTACCAAGCTAGATTTGAGCTATGCTATTGGATTGATAAGTAGGTTTATGCAAGCTCCAAGGAAACCGCATTTGGATGCGGCTAGATGCATACTCAGGTATGTGAAGTCCACATTGCAGTATGGACTATTTTATGAGATTGGGATTCACATACAATTGCATGGATACACTGATGCTGATTGGGCCGGTAGTATTTCTGATAGACGATCTACCAGTGAATATGTGTTCTCTTTTGGAAGTGCTGCAGTCACTTGGAGTAGCAAGAAACAGCCTACAGTTGCCTTGTCAAGTACAGAGGCTGAGTACAGGGGTGCAGCAATGGCTGCATGTGAGGTAGCTTGGTTGCATAAGCTACTTTATGATATGCATCAGCCTACAGATGGGCCAGTTGTCGTTTATTGTGACAACATGAGTAGTATACACTTGGCAAATAACCCAGTCTATCATGCTAGAACAAAGCACATTGAGGTGCATTATCACTATGTGTGGGAGAGGGTTTTACTAGGTCTTATTGATCTAGTTTATGCCAGCACAGAGGATTAGGTAGCTGATATATTCACGAAGGCATTGGGCGCAGAGAAGCTGCGCAAGTTCAGAGACCTGCTTGGTGTGCAGGAATTGGGATTGAGCTTGAGGGGGAGTGTTGAGATATCGAGCTCCACTTGTGATATACCAGGGTGACCGTTGTGCATTTATGTCACCCACTTGTTAGTTGCAGATGCGGTTGGTACACCACCCATGAATAATAGCTAGATGACAGCTATCCTTATCTATTCTAGTTCGTGGCTCAGTTAGTATGCCACCTTAGTTAGTTGAGTTTGGTTTGAGACCCATATATAGGGTTCTTCTATTTCTATGTACTTGAGTTCTTTTTGGCTTACACAACTAAGAAGAGGAAAACTGTTTTCAGTCTCCACCTGTGTGTGTATTCCCCCATTGTGCAAGCGAGAAAGCTACAAGTGAGACTCATTCCTTCTCTCCCACAAACTTGACAATCCTATTCTAGAAGTTGTCTACAGTTTTTGGATATTTACAAGAAATAATATCCAAAATATCAAAAATAGGCTAAACTTGTCTAAAATTCTAGTAATTTTGAACCATCCACACTACGGACACTAACACTAATGACTAATATGGAATTGACTCTCTAGATCAATAAGAAAGCTGAATGACAATGCACTCTAGAGTTTCTCACACTATGTCCACGTAGTGGCACGACATCCATCCCCTCTTAACCTACACATCCTTCGGCATGTGCCAAAGGCTTATGGATCTGCAGTGTTAGAAGAAGTATCCTCTGCCATGTCAATGTCTTCATCTTCTACCTCTTCTTCTTCCATATTCTCATGTTCATGCTCAGTATCCAACTCCTTCAACTCATATCCTGAAGACTCCCTAGATTTAAAGAGCTTGATACGTTTTCCAGCCCCACTGGTCTCCTTAGAGCTGTCCCATCCATCTTATTTAATGTATAGGTAGCATTGTCAAAAACAAACCTTACCATATATGGACCAAACCACCACTTTGCCATGTTACGACTAGCACTATGTTGATTTTCCAAGCTGTTGTCATAAACCAGCACCCAATCCCCTTCTTGTACAGCTCATGGTTGAAGTCTGTGTTGCTTGTCAAACCTCTTCTTGTTCTTGATCCTTGTAGTCTTCAGCTTTTTCATGGTTGTCTCAATGTCTTCAGGCCTTTCTTTTAATTGTCTAATGCGCAGGACCAACAAATCTTCTCTATTCAACCCTCTTCCCGTGGTAGAACACTTCAAGTAGCAATAGTCTCCTCAATAGGCATGGTTTTTTGTTGTCCATACATTAATTCAGCAGGCATATACCTTGTAACTGCACTATGAGAGGTCCTATCAACCCATAAAGCAAAGGATAACATTCTTGGCCACTCTTTAATCCTGCCCTTGCATGACTTTACTAATGCCTCAATGATAGGTTGATGACCTCTTTCACTTTTTCCATTTGCTTCAAGACTGTAGGCTGAAGTTAAAGCCAGCTTGATACCCCAGCTTGATACCCAATCGTGAAAAGAAGTCACAAGCCTCATCGACATCCGATTCTCCTCTATCTGTGACCTATGAACTGCTTGAGTAGTCTTTGTACTAAGAGCTTGACCTTCCACTTGATTTGTCAAGTCTTCTCGTGCAAGCATAAGATATCTCATATTCCATAAACATGTAGGCATGGTAACCAAATCAACTACCCATTTGTAATGCATAGACAATGGATAGGTCGGTTGCAACCCATCTCTAAGCTCTATCATGGAATACATCTGATTTTTCAAATTCCTCTATGTCCAAGCCATAGGCTTTCATGAAACTCCTACATCACCTATTGTTGAGAAGCCATATCTCCCAATACATATACTGGAGCTTCTTTCTTTTTCTTTGCATGCTTCCATAAATATCCATCTTTCAAGAAAACCCCATAAGCTTTTCTTTTAATCCTTTTGAATTCAACTCAGCCTTCTTAATCATGAGGTTGAGATATTGGCATATTTGCAACAACCAATCATCCTCATACAACTCTTCTAAAAATTGTGTTCTCACCGAAGCATAGCACTGATGATGCTTTCTCTCTACTGGCCAACTCTTCTCCATGGCTGTAAGCTCTTTTCTTACTACTGAAATTCCTGTTACAACAATTGTACTTGTAGTAATAACAACTGCCTACTCATTCCCTAGTGTCATAAAGTAATTTTTAGCACCTATCACATCGTCCTCTCCATCAAAATTAAAGCTCCTCTTCATCTTCAAACCTTGCTCGTAAAAGCATGTTAGCCACGAGGTTTTATCTACCTACAATATATTGAAAATCAGGGCTAAGTGACTTTATATATGCAATCCACTGTAAGATGGCAATATCAGGAGTTGAGCAATTTACTATCATGCCCAACAGAGGTAGACAATCAATCTCTACTACTACACAAGCTTCCATAAAATACTCCCTATCACACTTAAGGGTTGTCATTACACCCCAAAGCTCTCTTTTGACTTGAGAATACCACGGTTGTCGTTCATTGGAGGACCTTTGCTCCAAACCAAATGGCATACCTATTCCCATCAACATCATCATGACCCACTGCCCAACCAATGCCAATTGGTCTTGTATCCATGGTGAGAATAATAGGCTACTCATTCTCATAATTTGCTCTCTTTAGTATTGGGGCTGAGATCAATAAGCTCTTTGACTTTTCAATTGCCTTCATATGCTATTTACCCCATCAAAAAATTTGCCCTTTTCTCAAGAGCTAATATAAACTTTCAGCCACATGAGCAAAATGTGAAATCCATATCAAGTAAAAGACACATGCACCCAAAAATCTTCTTACCTCAGTTACATTTGAACATGTCTCCTGTATCTTGCTTATGGCATCAATCTTTACTGGTGAGGGCTTTCTTCCATATGGTCCACACATGTGCCCAATAACCAATACTTCTTCCACTCCAAAAACCGACTTTTCTCATGACAGAGTCAAATGCACTTCTTCAAGATGGCTCAAAATCATGTCATAATTAGCAATATGATCAGCCACAAATCTTCTACATCCATGCTCATTCAACTCTTCATTATTCTCATAGATATCACATCCTTTGATCGGCACATCATCAATAAATGGTAAGGTCAACTGAGGGATATACTCACTCAAAACTTTATGCGTAGCATTCATTATATGTGCCACTGAATTAGTTGCACCCTGTGGAAGCATAGACATCCTAACCAATCCAAGCAGTGTCTTCATATGGTAGTGATATTTTGTCTTTCTAATGCAAGCTGATGCAAGCTGGAACTGATTATATCCTGAATACAAGCCTCCCATAGAATAAATTTCCTTACCTACAAATGTTTCTGCAAATTCATCCACTATCGAGCCTGATCCAACATTCCTTATGGTGACCTTATTAACTGGTTTGTAAATCTTGTATAAACCTCAAAGAACCATTCTTATTTGGAACAACTAACCCCTGATTCGAATATGGAGCTGAAGAGGGCTCCAAAATCTACATCCTGATCTTCTCATTCAAAAGTTCCCACAGCTTAGGAAAATATGCCCGAGGTACTAGAATAGGCTTTAAATTCCATAGCACATGAGGTACTATAAAGATCACCATAGGTGCAACTATGGTCAGATCAACACATCCAATTTCATATGACTGAAATGCAAAGGCTTTCCCATGTCTTTCCAACATCTGCAAGAAACAAGCTCTTTCTGTAGGCAAAAGGAAGCTTGTATCACCAATTTCTAGCTCTTGTAAAGTTTCAGCTAAATTTATGTTCTACTTCGTGTGGATCTCATAAACTAGGCAATTGAGTCACTTTTTCAGCCAACCCATCACTTTCAAGTGATAAAGCAAAGCCACATGCTTAACCTTTTTTGCAACTATTTTGTACTTTGTATCGACCCTTGCTCTAGCCTTGTTGTGTAGTCCATATTGCAGCCCATAACATTCATGCTCAGCAAACTCTTGAATGACTTCATACATCTCTAAAGTGTCAACATAAATAACCTCTTTTTCTGCCTTGTTTCAACATTAATTGTTGCAAAAATTTCAACCACTGTATCAACATCAGACAGCCCTGAAAACAACCCTGAAATACCTTCATTTCTAGCCATCAAACTAGGTGCCTGAAGAGGAAGGACCAGCAGTGTCCTCATCTCTTCTTCTCTTTTCCTCCACAAGAGCTTCTTGATTATGAACCTCAGCCAAAGGGCATAGGTTGAAAATGAATCCATTGGTGCACTCCATCTTGTTCTCCCTCGTATACTTTAACTTGCATCAGTCAATTCATACTTTGTTGTTTTACCCTTTTCCATGAAATCTAATGCTTGCATCCAAACGTGAGATTTTTCTTCAGCCATGCCTCCTTTATGAGATTCACCAGTCCTTCTAATTCTCAACCCATATGTGGCTGCATCTATGGCAACAAATGCTATCCTTGCAGCCATATCTTCCAACCTCTTCTACATGCCACCATTTTTAAAATTTGGCTCTATTGGAAACAAGTTTCTATTGCATGTATTTTGCTATCTTTCCAAAAGACTAACCTTTTCACTTTCGCTTCATGATAGGCTGTACAGTCTTGCTTTTCAGGCTCTAAATTGTCACATCAAATGTATCTCCTCTTGTATCCTTCTTTGTATAGTCTTTGGGCTCTTGCTGACCCTTCTCTTCTACCTTAACATCCAACTTTTTTGACATTTGCACATATTTCTATCAAATTCAGCCTCAATTCACGTATGCCTTTGATTAATTCATCCATAACATCACCTTTAAGAGTTGGACCAATAGGAATAGCCGATTGTTCTGCCATAGCCACAGGCGCCTTGGCTACAATTTCAGTCCCCTTTTGAGCACTGGCAGGTGTGGTGCCTATACACCATCTTAATTTCATCTGCTCTCTCTTTACCAACATATGGACTGCCTTAGTTACATTAGCCCAATCTAATTTCATCCACCAGCTTCTCCTACAAGACAAGATCTGCAGCCTTAAGAAACAAATCAATTTTTTGACTCTCCAATGATTGCTACTCATCGGCATACAACTAAATATACCGACTTTCAAATTCACGAAGCAAAGCTATAGCAGCCAACCCTTTATTGGGATTTTCAATCCAACCTGTAAATGTCTTTTTAGTTACCAATCTTGCATTTTCCAAGAAAAAATATTCCATGTCAAAGCTTTCTTAAAAGCTACCCAATCAGCATTTCTTGTATATAACTCATCAACTCGATTATGCAATGCATGCATGGCCAAACGAGAGAAATAAAGACTCCATGCATACTGCGGTACCCCATGAAACAACATCTTTTCTTCATACGATCGGATGAAGGCTGAAACATTTTGACCCTTAAAGTGCTTCAATTCCTGTCCCACTGCCTGCAATGCATTCACAGTTAAGGAATCAATTCTTTTTGCTTCCTACCGAGTTTGCGTTTGTTGTTGTAACAACAACTATTGCTATTGTTGTTGCTACAACAAAACAATCACATGTTGTAAAGTATCACCACTACTTGAACTTGTAGAATCCCCTATCTTTACACACCTACTGTCGACTTTCACAGTTCACCACTATCAGTGCATTTGGGGCCGAAAGTCTATCATGGGGGTAAGAGACAGTAGGGTGAAGGGAGATTTAGGGAGAGCAATTGATGAAAGAGAAGGGGTTCGAAGAAATAGAAGATGTAGAAGAATACTCATAGAGGTGAAGCCTATCAATTTATTTCTGCATCCTAAGAAGATAAATCTCTTGTAGACCAAAAATGTGCATAAAACAATAGCTTCCTCTCTACTGCTCAAACCACCTTTCTTCTTCTCCCAGTTCAGAGTGCTGTTTGCTGCATGTAAAGTGCAATCGCATGTCACACGATTTCGCCAATCCTTCTTTTTATATAAAATCCCCCAAAAATTACTGAAAGCCACTTGTTTTTTTTAAAATACATGTCATCCTATTCTAGAAGTTGTCTATAGCTTTTGGATATTAACAAGAAAAAATATCCAAAATATTAAAAATAGGCTAAACGTGTCCAAAAAGCTAGTATTTTTGAGCCATCCACACTATGGACACTAACACTAATGACTAATATGCATTGACTCTCTAGATCAATAAGAAAGATGAATGATGATGCACTCTAGAGTTTTTCACACTGTGTTCGCGTAGCGGCACAACAATGGGATAGAACTAGACAATTAGGTCGGGAAGGGACCCCAATAGGATGTAGAGAGGACATCATATCATTTAAAGATCATATAGTAGTGTGTTTGACGAGGGTATGTAGACGAGATGACACACAATGACATGTTTCCATACTTAAAAATCTTAATGGACCGGTTTGTCTAATCAACAATAGGAGTCTACCACTTGACCATGAATTGAACCCTTGCATCCCCACACTTAAAACATGATATATATATATATATATATATATAAGAGGTAGGGTTAGAAATACCTAGCCCATTCAAATGGTTGTCGAGAGATGGACCGTTGTTAACATGGTAGGGATCGAAGTTGATCGTAGGAGGTACTATAGCTCGCCACAGCATGTGTCAAGCATGATAGGGACCATGTAGTAGCACCCAAGGATATATCACTATTGATGAAGATACATTAAGTTATCGATGTCGAAGAATACAGTACTCATCTCAACAATCACTTGTGCAAGAATGATAGATCAGTCTCTCACCCCACGGCGCACATCACTCAAAGAGGAAGGAAGGGAATCCATATCTTGCCATTGGTTGAGAAATTGACAAGGGGAATGGTGCAAAGGGAGTATGCTAGCATGCACAATTGATGGTGCATCAATGCATCCCAACCCATCTGGCATAAGTGTGAGAAGCCAAGCCAGGGAGCCTTGCTGTGCAATGCATAGAATAGAGTGATGTATCCTATGGTAATGGAAGAGGCCCTGTACCATGTGTGCATAGGGAAATGGAAACACACCTGGCGCCAATGTTTTAACATCCCTCAATTCTCACCTCTCATAGTTGATTGAAGGAAAAACTAGTCAATCTTGGTTCCTCCTTTGTCTCATGCTTCTGTGATAGATACAGAAGGGCAACCCATACTTACACCCCCATCCGATTAGCATAAAAGCTCACATTACTAGAAAATTGTCAAGAAAGAGTGGCTTCATTTTGTCAATGACGTCAAATAGGATCAGTCGATGAAGAGGCGTGCCCAAGGAGGTAGCCAACAGATCAAGAACTTGAATTGCATGTAGGAGCAGTCATCTACACTATAGGGGTAAGACACAACTATTGGAAACACATGACACAGTGCACCAAGGGAGGTGGCTTTGGAACTGCATCCTAGAGATATCAATTGAGAGATGATAGAGACTGAATTCATTTTCTCTCATGGCCTTTTTTTTCTTTTTTCTCTCTTTTAGTAAATGGAAGAACACCATAGAATAGAACCAACCTTGCCATGTCGATTGGATTGAATAGGAGGGTAATTGAACAAAGGCAGGACATGGAGATGAGGGGCTTAAAGAATGATGCCAACTCGTCAGAATGAGAATGATGGATATAAACAATAGCATGAGAAGTAGTAAGGAGCAATGGCCAAAAGGGAGAGGGAATATCGACTCTGATTATCAGGTTCCCCTAGAAGGGTGATACTTCTATGATAACCATTAATCAGGAAGGGATCATTAGAGATATCAATGGCTTGCACTTGGATAGAGCTATTAGGGTCATCAAGAAGGTTGATCGGTTTGGTAGTCAAGAAAATTAGTTATGTGTTCAAGAGGATGATGTTGTCATGGATGAAAAGCATGAAGATTATTGTTTTCTCAATGAAAATGTTATTATGGATGATTTCCTTGGTCCTCTTACTAGTTTTGAGAATGATAATACAACAAGCAAGTCAAATTTTAGTGAAGAGGCTTTGAAACTACTTGAAATGCCATTACCTCTATTGTTGAATGCATCATTTTTAGATGTATTTTTTCAGGATACTTATATTTCCAAGATGATGAATATTATTCTAGGTCATTATACTATTCAATATAAAGAAATTCAACAAGTTTATGTTGATGTAAACTTTCAAGTTGATTCCTTATATGAGCAGTTTTTCAGGACATCAAGTTTCAAGACAATAAATGATTAGCATTAGGAGAAATATGGACTCTCTTTTTTGCCCCTTAAGGAGTGAATAAACAAATATAGGCCTAACCAATGAGAGAGCTGGGATTCCAAATTCATGTAACATGAATTTTCTACCCATATCTTAGCCCAAATCTTCCCTTAGCAATAAAATAAGGGAAAATGTGGGAATTACAATGCTGACATTTCTTGGAAGTTTGTGACTTGAATTTTCATTTTCTTATTTTTTTATGTTTGACTTTTCATTTCTCCCCTTTTCAGTTTCCCCCTCTTTCTTAGGCGGAATTCAAATTTATCATATCTCTTTCCTCGCATATTCTTTCTTGACGAAAATTTATAGTCTCATTGTTGCTTGCCCTATCTGTAACCTTGTGAAATTTCATTTCCTCTACACAAACACAGAGTGAGTTTCACATGTTTTATGAGAGCAGAGCTTGGTCTACCAAAGCCTTAAGATTTTCTTCACAAAAATTTACACCTATATTGTTCTCTTCCATGGATGTTCTATGGTAGAATGTGGAATGTTTGAGCGGCAAGGTACATGCTTGGCATGAAGACATAGGCTCTTTGATCTATGATAATAACTCTTCAATTCAACTTGCAACTCAAAATATATATTTTTATAATTCATTATATGTAGTAGAAAGCTAGAGATTGCAGCATGTCCCATTGCTGCCACTAATCCAGTGGTGCATGGTTGATTGGTAGCTTCGAGTTGCCAAGATCATGTAAGTCGAAGATAAAATCTGACATCAATAGTGCTATGAAACCCACCACATGCTCCAAAGATGCACATCTTAGTTGGTTTATTCCATTCTCATTGTTTGCACATTTGTTTGGTTTATGTGATCTTTTGAAGAAAACAAAGATTACTTATCAATGCAAGTGTCCATCCGAGGAATGGATGAGTCAGCTATTGGGTGAGTCTTCGCAAGTCAAAAGAACACATTTTGATGAGAAGATTGAGTGCAGGGTCAACCAATCTAATCTCACATTCAAGTAAATATTTTTTACTACTTTGAATGCCTTGATTTAATTGACATAGGTATTGCTTAGATGAATTGTTGTGTTATTTGCATTTACTTACCATTATTTTTGTTTTTATTATAGGTATTTCATCGCTAGATAAACTATGTGCATTCGCTTTCAATATAGAAGATGGCAACTTTTTCGAGGGGAGTGGATTAGCTTGGATCAAGATACCCAAATGAGACACATATAGCTCTCATAGATGTGGTTATCTTGTGGAATGGTCATAATCCTTTTGTGGTCAGCACAGAGAGCCATTGACCCATTTCTTTTTTGAGACAAGAAATCCAATTAATGTCCAATGAGCCCCTCTGCAACTTCTATTTCAAGTTAGATAATAGAAAAGTCAGATTCGTAGTGAGCAATCCATGACATGCAAACAGTGTGCTTCTCCACATATCCTTGAGACAATGGAATCCTTGTAATTTTTTAAAATAAAGAATGAATATAATTTTTTTTAAAACTTCTGAGTACTTTTAATTTAGATAATCTTAGTTTACTATGATCCAATCGTGCAATAATACATACTGTAATTAGTCAATCGTGCTGGTCAAAATCATAATTAAATTACAAGCTAGAGTTCTATAATATATGCAATATTGTATTTGCATAATGATATATTATAGCCCATCTCTTCTACTTATTTCTTAAAATTAAATATTAAATTAGATCTAAGGGATTTTGAAGGTCTTTTAGGTTTCTTTTCTTAAAACTTTTCTATATTTTTAGTAGTTGGACTTGAATATGCTCAACGATCCAAGTGTATTCGAGGATATAATAATGTAGAACAAAGCTTTGTCTGTATGAGTAATTTGAACGGTTACTTTAAAGTATTGAAATAAAGAAACTAAGGTAAGAGTTTTAATTTGAAACTTTAAGGTAAAAAAAGAACCTTTATTTAAAACCCTAGATACATAAAAGCTATAACTCCAAACTCATTTTCACTTTCATTCTCTACTTCCCTACACTTGTGCACTCCTTTCTTCTCTCTTTGTGTGCCATGGCTATCACTCCTAACTTCGCCTCATGGATTAGCTCCACAGGCTACACACACATAGGATATCAGATATACCCTAGGTTTTGCGTGACCTTGAGTCAATAGAACTCACTTTCCACCGTAGATCCTAGCTCTAGTATACTGGCATCATTTTGTGATGCAGCAAACCCTCTCACCTAGACTCTACTCTCAGATGGTTTCCCATAGATTTCTTATATAGTTTATGTGTTGGATCAAGCCATGCAAAGGTAATAAATTGAGCCCTTGTGTATGTGGGACAACATCTTCGCGCTAGAGCAGTGCCCACCTCATCCCAAGACCACTCCACGATGGATCTCATTGAGCTCGATGTAGCATTTTCCATATATGTTTTTTGCACTACTGAGGTGCAAGTGGACAATGCCGAAGACATCGACACACCCTCTCGGCTACAACTAGAGTATTTTTAGAGGGAACTTGAGGAGATCACACTTGATTCGAGAGTAGAGGCAGCAGAAAGCTTAGCCATTGTGCACCCACCTCCTTGCCCTGTTGAGACACCGACAAGTGATGAGCCACCCCTCGCTTCTCTCCATGCTATCATCATCGAGGGGGTGGAATATTTACTTATGCAAGATGTACTAGAAATTTTGGAGCTAAGGGATGAAGAGCTATATTGTATCATGGTGCATGATGCACCTGATGATTTTATAGATTTTGATATATAAGATGCGCTAGCACATGTTGATGGGGTGGTTTGATATGATGGAACGAGTGTTGATGACATCTCTACCATTGTGAGCATCTAAGAGTAGATTGAGAATGCAATGCCACAGTATCAGATCTCAGATGAGGAGTTGGAGCAGTCATAAGAAAGCATTTTTGGACCTCAACCTGACTATGCAATACCTTCCCAAGAGAGAGAGGAGCGTGGCCTAGTTCCAGGAGCAGACCTAGATGCTCCATTACATCATTAGATAGATGATGCATAGAAGGTAATGTTATCAAATTAATGTTATCAGATTCACATAAAAATTTACCAGTAGAGCCTCTAGGACATCTGGAGTGTGCACATAAATTTTTTTTGGGATCGGGCCCCTAGAGCTGCCTTGGCCAGAGGCTCACATCTGGGCATCGAGAGTGTGCACATAAATTTTTTTTGGGATCGGGCCCCTAGAGATGCCCTAGCTGGAGGCTCATATCTGGGCATCGGGAGTGTGCACATAAAATGTTTTCGGGATCGGGCCCCAAGAACTACCCTGGACACGGAGGCTCGCATCTGGGTCCTGAAGATTCAAATGCGAGCCTCTAGCCAGGGCAGTGCTAGGGGCCCGATCCTGAAAAAAATTTATGTACACACTCCCAATGCCCTAGAGGCCCTATTGTTAAAATTTTATGTGAATCCGATGTATATATCTTTAGCACACTCCATGCGTAGTGAGTCTGACACTGAACTTGTGTGATACATGACATTGTCTATATAGATGAATTTTCATCTAGACTAGGTGGTCGATCTGGTAGCCAAGGAAGGGTGCAAGACTCGGCATTGAAGGAGTATATCGGCCAACTTGTGAGTGACATTATTGTATTCCATAAGATATGCTCTCCGGCTTTTGCTGAGAACTTCTTGAAGTTGAGGGCACTAACAAAGGCTGGGCCCTTCAAGACCATCCCAACAAACTCTAGTTTGGAGAAAGTAGTGTTGCTTCGACATTTGAAGCTTCTCTACTTATTCTCTAGTACTAGGTCTAGGACACTTTTTTCCATGGTGGCCCGTGGCATGGTTGCTGGTGTTAAAGATCCCAATGTCATTAGGTAAGAACTATTAGGGTAAAATGTATTACTACCTATGATCAAGAATAGTTCTGACTGTAAAATATTACACGGCGCAGCGAACAGAATCTGAGAAAGAGATAGAGAGTACACAACAGATAAGAGGAGAATCAGTAAATTCTTTAACTCCAAACAACTGATACAAAGATGGCTCTGTCCACCCGTGCGCTTCCACTGAGTGAAGCTTAGATGGCGATCTAGACAGAAGATAGGTGAAGAGCTTAAGGCTAGCTGGAACAACAACTCTGACTGGGTGAAAGATGAGTGTGAGATGGCTGCGAAGGGGTTTAGCTTTTATAGCCCGCGAAGGTCGTTAGGTCGGCCTGCTGACCGACCTACCATATGAGCCTCCACTAGTCGGCCAGGGAATATTCCAGGGAATATTCCCTTTACCATCGGGCCGGGGGCGCTGCCCCCGGACCCCCGCCAGGGGGGCCGCTGGCCCCCCTGGGACCCCCCAGCCAGGG